>NC_047158.1:20175948-20258448 GCF_009819705.1 Hippoglossus hippoglossus
GAACACCCGGAGACTTCCTCCCTGGTGTCATCATCTCCGATGGACGAACAGACTGAGGTGTCTGTGGACACTATTCTCAGGTCAGTACAGCAGAACTGTTCACTGGTGACACTTGTGGAGTCTAGAGCCTCCACAGAATCCCAGGAGACTTCGTCCATGGAGCCAGAGTAGCTGCTGTCTGAAGTTGAAAAGTGGACGCTGTCCTCCGTTGGGCAGTCTTCAACTTTCGGACGGCAGCAGCTTGTGAGGCTTGAGAAGAATTTTCTAATTCTTCTCCACAGCTTCCTCTTGCCGCCCGAGGAGGCTGTGGCTGCAGCGGTGACGTCTGCAGCCTCGTCAGAACATCCGGAGACTTCCTCCCTGGTGTCATCATCTCCGATGGACGAACAGACTGAGTTGTCTCCGGAGTCCATAGTCCGGTCAGAACATCTGGAGACTTCCTCCCTGGTGTCATCATCTCCGATGGATGAACAGATTGAGTTGTCTCCGGAGTCCATAGTCCGGTCAGACCACCCGGAGACTTCCTCCCTGGTGTCATCATCTCCGATGGATGAACAGACTGAGGTGTCTCCGGAGTCCATAGTCCGGTCAGAACACCCGGAGACTTCCTCCCTGGTGTCATCATCTCTGATGGACGAACAGACTGAGTTGTCTCTGGAGTCCATAGTCTGGTCAGAACACCCGGAGACTTCCTCCCTGGTGTCATCATCTCCGATGGACGACCAGACTGATGTGTCTGTGGACACTATTCTCAGGTCAGTACAGCAGAACTGTTCACTGGTGACACTTGTGGAGTCTAGAGCCTCCACAGAATCCCAGGAGACTTCGTCCATGGAGCCAGAGTAGCTGCTGTCTGAAGTTGAAAAGTGGACGCTGTCCTCCGTTGGGCAGACCCTCATTGCGTCTTGGGAGGTGATCAGACTGGATGAGGAAAGACAATCAATTAGTAAATCAGTCACTGTCAATTAATGAAAACCATCAGTCCATCCAACATGATGTGTTGTTTAGTTCCAGTGTGATAGGACATGTGGTCACTTACTCGTCTCTGCTGTGGACTTGCTGATCAGCAGAAGAATCTTCTGGAGTTTCCAACAATGACATGATGTCCAGTGTTTGCAGTTCAATAACCAGCAGCTGAGAATCGATCTGTAATCCAGAGTCTTCTTGCTTGTGTGCCTCTCTCCAACTGTCAAAGGCGAACTGAGTCCTTTACATCAAAGCTCTGCTGCTGTGACCTCACAACAAAAGGGTTTCCTTTGATGTTGTTTTTTTAAATTAAAATTAAAATTCAAACAAACTTTATTGGTCCCCGGTGGACAATACAACAATCTATATAATTTAAAAACATAAAACAGGAACTTGTTTGAAATGTATCAAATAATAACATTGTAACAGTGTGTGTGTGTGTGTGTGTGTGTGTGTGTGTGTGTGTGTGTGTGTGTGTGTGTGTGTGTGTGTGTGTGTGTGTGTGTGTTTGTAGATCGTGGGGGGTTTTTTTGTATTCCTTCCCTGTGCCATCTTTTTCAGAAGTGTCTTCTTTGCAATTAGTCACTTTAATATTTAATGTTTTATATCTTTATGTGTTATGTACTGTATGTAGGTATGGAATATAATAAAAAGTTAAAATAAAGCAAAGTTAAATTAAATAGAACAGCATCAGTCATTTTATCTTGAAAAGTGAAGCCCATATAATTAAATGAACATGAATATATGAAGGTTTGATATTAAACACATCAGATAAACATGTAGGCTGAGCGGAACCTCTTAAAGCTGATATGTACGTGTTTCTAGTCGGAAGTATTTAAACCGCGGTCCCCCCCTGTAATATTACCCCGGAAGTTGCTTAGCGTTAACTCACGTGTTCACCATGAAAAACCTGAAAAAACCCCACAAGTCGTTCAACAATAATAAATTCAAACCCGGGTCGAAGAAACGAGAAAACAAATGCATCCTCACGTTTGACGACAAAGGAAGAGAGTAAGTTTCTCTGCTGCTAGTTAGCATCCTAGCGTTAGCATCCTAGTGTTAGCATCCTAGCGTTAGCCACCACTGGTCTACTACTGTTTCAGGCTAGCATTAGCATCAGGTATTTAAAATCAGGTTTAAATCATTGTTTAACAGGATTAACTTCGGTTTTAACAGGAAGTCTTTAACATGTGGTTGTTTGTAAACTGAGCGTTTTTAGACTGTGTATAAATTCTGTTTATATATTGTTGTCATTTTAGTATAACCTCATGTTTACATTGTGACTTAACCTTATTTATCACTGTTTGAAATGATATTTCTATATTAACTATCCTCTCGCTGCTGTAAAACGACACATGTCCTTATAAAGGGCTAATTTCGATTATATAACATGTGTTTTATGTAATTTACTATGAAACATAATCTCTAAACCTACTGAGCAGTTTGAATTGTAATCCAGAGGTTTTCACTTTAACACAAACAAAGTAATATCGCTGTCACATACATCCTGAATTATACATGTATATTTAACCTGGGGATATTTAACCAGTGGTTTCTTGTTCTCTCAGGGACTTTCTCACTGGTTTCCACAAGCGAAAGTTGGAAAGGAGAAAATCAGCATTGGCAGAAATCCGAAAGAAAATCAAGGAGGAGCAGATCAGGGTCCGAGTAGAGGTGAGTGTGGATTTAAAGGTGTTGACATCCGCGACTCCTGTGAGGAACTGGGTTTTCTGACCTTAAATCTAAACGTCTTGTTTCAGAGGCATAAGGAATATATCAAGCTGCTGAAGGAGAGGACGGACGCTCTCGGTGGGTTCACGTCAAAAGTCACCGAAACAGGAAAAAACCCTGATCATTTTTATACAGATTCTTATTCTTTTCCTCTCTTGGTTATTTGTCTCTCAGAGGAAGCTGAGGATGATCTGGAGAATGCGGTCACCAGCACGACCGAGACTCTACAGTACGATCACCCCAACCACACCGTCACCGTGACGACCATCAGCGATCTGGACCTCTCCGGGGCTCACCTGCTCGGACCTGAAGAAGAACCGGTAAGCGGTGAACCCTGTTTATCTCCGTGCGCGGCCCTGATGGGTCTCACTGTCCATCTGGATGCTAATAACTGTGAATCTGTGCTGTCAAGGTGATTGGGGAAAGCAAGGAGGAAGAAAAGAAGGTGGAAGTGAGGGAGCAAACAGTGCCAATGCCAAAAAAATCCGGGCATCCGATCATGAATAAAAAGTAGGTTGTTCATCATACAGATCCCAAAACATTATCAATAAGTGTGGCTAGTTTTCCTTTTCATAGAATCTATGTTTTTGTTATTTTGCCTTTTTGTCAGACTTCACTTTGGGCTTTGATGACTTGTGATTAACGTCTTTCAGTATATATTGGACATTTTATAACCAAAGTGTTGGTACAAGGGACATTCACCATCTTGTCCTATATTCTAAAATGTGCTGATCACCCAAGAACCACAGTTGTGACATGATGGTGGTCCACAGATGTTTCTTACATCAGAGTGCTCGTCGTCTTCCAGCCGCTGCCGCTCACTCCAGCTGTGTTTGTTCTCTCTCTCTCTCTCTCTCTCTCTCTCTCTCTCTCTCTCTCTCCTGCTGCCGTAGAATCCGCTCCCTGATGTCATCGCTCAGCACGTTCACCTGCAAGAAGGGGAAAGGGAAGCAGGACGGCCGAAGAGGACAAAACCGCTCGATGGACAAGAAACGTGGAATCACAGAGTTGAAAAAGAGAACGGGCAAGAGCAGCAAGTGGCAGAGACGTCGACAGACCGGCAGGAAGGGCCAGCATCAGGAATGATGTGTGTGTCTGTGTGTGTTAAAGTACAATGTGAGATCTGAACTGTATAATGAACACAAGCTGATGTGGACCCTGTGGCCTCCACCAGGTCGGACTGTCAGTTATCAGAATCATTTCCTTCAGCCTGAAAGTTTGTACATTATTCCAGCTGTTTTTTGTTGTTTTCTTTCATGAAATAAAGTTTCCTGTATTTACTGACGTTTTTGATTAAATGACGTATAAATCTTGCTGAGACGTCCTCTTGTCTTCATGTCTCACACGTCGTCAGTTCATCCGTCTGGGCTCTATTGTTAAAAAGGAAACATGACGCTGTCGTCAACATCCTCTGTGGAGCATCAGGAAACCAACCCTCAGCTGTGTTTCCTCACTGCTCAGTTTTACCTGTGTGTGTGATCTAAAAAGAACGACCTCTTGTTCACTGTAAACATGAAGAACCCACACAGCCTCCTGTTTAAATGTATGTTTACCCCCCCCCCCCACCTCACCTCACCAGTGTTTATTTATTTACGTTAACCTGAGCCAGCGTGTGCCAGCTGCCACTAGCATGAGCGTTTCACTTCTCTTTCTAAAGCCCATGATATTTAATACAACCACTCAATAGAGGAACCAGGCAGGTCACTGGCTCCATGTTGGCTCCAGGTCTGCTCGCACCCATGAGCCTCTGCTGTGGGGGCCGGGAGCCGCCATGGCCGCCGAGGGTGCTTCAGTTTCACTCATTGTCAGAGCAGCCAATCGGATTGATTTGAGAGTTTTGGAGGACAGAGCATGTGGAAGAGGAGGCATGTGCCTGATGGGGGTCTGAGGAGCAGAGTCTCCGGGGTAATGACAAACTCACCTGAGCTGACGACTGGAGCTTCTCTTCACAGGTGTTTTAATATGATCATCCCCAAAGGTTTGCTGTTTTCACTCCTCCTTTTCAATTTCTTAATGGGTTAATTCACATTTTCTGCTATTACTGTATTTGTAACAGCTGTTAAATCATCATGTGTTTGGTAGTGATGTGTCTCTGTCGGCAGCTTTGACCAAAACCTCCTCTGTCTGGTGTTTACACCTGATATTAACAGTCAGACTGCACATGTATGATTATTTTGACATTTTAAAAAGATAATCACATCTCAACTTTATCTTGTTTCAACTCTGTGTTTTACCAAAGAGGCTCTGCAGGTTTTTGACAATATCTTGGACTAACTATTATAACCATGAACTTTGTGTAGTGCAACAATAATAATCACGACCATCTTCCATTCACCATCATATAAGTGTTATTTCTCAAGTACATTTTAATGTGAGACTGTTTTTTCCAACGCTCTGTTTCTCAGTTTTCTCTCCCTGATGCGATGAGCGTGCACGTCCCCCCCCACAACCCACCATGCCTCTCTCCGCCGACGAGCCCCCCTGCCCCAAGTTCCAGCCCAACATCTTCGACCCGTCACGCTGCCATGAGTGCCTGCGCCAGAGGCACCTGCACGCCGGCGCAGGGGAGAGCACTGAGGAGGCACCGCGGCTGAAATCCACTGCAGGGACTGGGACTGGGGGTTTAACCGACACTGGGACTTGGACTGGGACTCGGACTGGGGCAGGCAAAGGAGTGTTGTTAACACCAATCCAATCCCAGGCTGAGGAAAAAGACACCAGCAGCAAGGTAAGAAAGAGGAGAGTGAGGAGTGATGGGATTGACTTGATGTGAAGAAGGGGGGGGGGGGGGGGAGTTAGAGGTCACAGGTAAAAAGTCAGAAAGACACAAGGGGCAAGATGCTGAGCAACAGAATGAGACACTTTTATTTGTCTTGCAGATCCGAAATGATGTTGAAAGTAAGAATAATAATATATAATAATGGGTTTTAACTTTTAACTTTTCTTATCAATGGACCAAGAAAAATCTAAAGTGTTTCCATGTGTGATCATAGTTCATGAGATCATATTTGGGTCTTGTGAGTAAACGAGGAGAAAGGTCAGAGACGCAGGATGAGCAGCGGTTCCTTATAATAAATTAACGAAGCTGGATCACTTACTGTTCTCTCGGGAATCACTTGTAATTTTAGACAAAGGGTTAATGAAAAGAAAGGTTGGGCCTGTTCACAGTATTAAAACTGAGACACCTCCACATTCCTCTGTTTAACCTGCTTCCATGACACAGATGAATTTGTCTGATGACTTAAATGTTTCTTAAAACATGATGGATATTGACTTGGAGCAGTAAAATTATGTTGTGATATCGTATCTACTAATTCCCTGGAGTTTATTTCCAGTGAACTGACATTTACAGACACTTATGCATCGTTATTTCAAGAGATGGTTTGAAGGTTTTATGGCAGCTGAAGAAATGTTGAAATTTTAATGAGGAGAGCCTGGAGCCAGGTTGGGTTACAGAGGTGTAACTCTAATCGAACAGCAGACTGAGCCTGTGAGTGTCACAGAGGACGGAGGGAACAACACTGTCCAACCCTCGATCTCTGTGTTTTCTATGAGTCTACATGTCTTGTAAAGCTGCACCTTCGTGAGGAGGCACAATTTCAGGGAACGTCACCTGCGCATCTTCCCCTGTGACGCGGAGAGAGCGATAGCCTTCTGCGATGTTGCGATTGGCTCGTGTCCTAACGTGTCGTCCTATCAGGAGGACTCTGACGGCCTGTCGGTGGTGAGCAGCTACTGTGATGTCAGTGGCGTCCGTCCAGGTTATGGTGAGAGCTCCTTGTGCATCCTGAGCCCCGAGTGTGAGCTTTACATCTGCGACGGAGACGACGACGACAGCACTGACAGGTGGGTGATATCAGGACACTGTCATTTTAATGCTTAACTCAACTAGAGTGTCATTAGGGGCAAGTTTAATCATTTAGAACATGATATCTCAACTTCAATTGACCAAAACCTTCATGTCGTGTGATGCATTTGCACCGTTTTTCTGTAAAATGTCTCCTTTCCCTCCTTCTTCACCTTCTTTTTACTCTTTCTCCCTTTCACCTTTCTATCTCTTCTCCTGTCTCTTCCTCCGCACAGCTACCAAGAGTTCAGCGGCTCCGTCAGTGCAGAGGACGAATACCTGCCCATCCGTCGCCGTTCGGCCAAACCCGCCATGACCCGGCTTGACCCGCCGCCCCATCGGCCCAGCCCTCGGGCCTGGATGGATGAAGCCAGGAGCAGAGAGGGCTTCACCAGGCGAGCGGGTGTGTGAGAGCTCACCTTGTATAGTTGTTTTTCGAGGCAGAACCATAACAGCATCATCTAATCTCTCAGTTTGAGTCTGACAGTCGGCCGAGGCTTTAGTATGACTGACTGCTCCCGACCGGTTCATATCCAGTTTCAGCCAATGGTGTTCTTTACGTGACAATACTGTTTGATGTCACCAGCTGAGGTGTCGCAGAGCAATTATCAGTAATACAATATATCTGTTTGTCAGGAAACCTCTTGACCTATGATGTGCGTGTCTCCGTTTCCCCTCCCTCGTTCTATTTCCGTCACAATGCCTGACTCCTTCTCTGTCTCCTAGGGATGAACGATGAAAGAGAGAAGCGTGAGAGCGGCTACTTCTCCCTGGGGAGGGCGACGGGGGCCCGCTCGCTCCGTGACAGCAGCCCGTCAGCTCCTTTCCGCCATTTTGAGAGAGGGCATCCCCTCTTCAGCGCCAGAAACATTGAGCCCAAAGACACCATCCCCTTCAGGAACCCTAATCTTGGCGTGGCGTCCGAAAGGCAGGTACCAGAGGATCAAGATGACGATCTCCCTCTGGGAATCCTTCCGCCTGACCCTTATGATATTGCCATTGAGGTTGAGGCCCAAGTCGGCCCTCGCTCTCCCAGTCCGACGCCTTTCAAGGTAGCGGAGTCACTGGCCTCGGACCGAAAGGGATTCAGTAGTTCATATGGCCGGGGAAACCCTTCGTCTCATGTTTCGTCCTTTGAACAATCAGGACGGTGTGATTCCTCAAAGCGTAGCTCAGCTCTGCAATCTCGCTCTTCTTCTCCGTCACGTGGAAATTTACCGTTCAGACGCAGTGAGTCCACCGGTTCCCTCAGCAGGCAACGTTTTGACGGTGGAGGTCGGTCTCAGGGGACGGAACCGGGATCCAGAAGCTCGTTGCAAAGCACACAGGCCCGACGTGGTGAGTCGGGAACGCTGCCGAGAAACTTCAAATCGCTCCCTGGTTCGGTTAAATACCAAACCAGCACGGTCTCTGACTTCAGGAGCGCCTTGAGGAGAACAGAGGTAAATGGGTCTTTGAGTTCTCGAGGTCATGACGGTAGAAGCTCATCTCCCTCAAGGAGGGACCATAAACCTCCAGGGCCCATGTCCCTCCGCAAAACTGAAACCACCAGCCGGTCACCAACTAGACGTGACAGTCGAACTTCATCTCCATCGAGGAGAACCTCTGAGGTTCGCCGCGACAGTTCCTCACCGCCAAGGAGAAATTACAGCTCCTCCAACCGGTCCCTTCTTTTCAAATCGGAATCAGTTACGTCTCTGAACGGACGAGGTCACAACGGACGCTGTGGCTCCCCCGTAAGAGAGGGCTACGATATTGAAAGCCAGGCTCTGCTGCGAAATTCAACAGCAAGGACTAGACTGAGTGAACAAGAACATGAGCATGAAAGCGCCGCCGCCATGTCTCCACCCAGAAGAGGTCACGACACGCCGACTCAATCCATACTCCGCAAGACTGAATCCAGTCCTGTTGCTGGGAGTCGAGGCCGTGACAGCCGCTGTTCCTCCCCTGGAAGAAGAGGCCATGAAACCCCTCATCAGTTTCCACTTCGGAAAACAGACACTAGTGGTTCATTGAGCAGCCGTGGTCGTGAAAGTCGTAACTCGTCGCCTTCGAGGAGAAGCTACGAGGCTCCTTCTCAGTCTCTGCTGCGCAAGTCTGAAGGAAACAGCTCAGTCAGAGGCCGTGATGCTCACAGTTTGTCGCCTTCAAGGAAACGATATGATGTGTCTGACCAACACTCACTGAGGAAAACACAAACCAGCAGCTCCCTGAAACACAGCAGCCGCAGCTCCTCTCCCACTGGGAAAGGCAGCGGTGACCCGCCAGGCTACTCAGTCCTCAGAAATGCCACTAATGGAGACTCCAGTCGTTCTCTGCAGAGGAAAAACACTCACAATGACTCAAAGTCTGACTCCAAGCACTCACCGCGCTCCTGGCGGGAATCAACCCACTCCCTCCACAGCTCCTCATTATCTCGTGGTGCTTCACCCTCCAGACCGACCACAAATGGCAGCAGAGCAGCTTTCGTCACCTTGGAGGAGGAACCGAGGAGCCCGAGCAGCATCAGATCTGTGGTTGGTAGACACGTCCATGAGGAGCGCTCCCTCTCACCTAGTGACAAGAGGACCTCGCACCGCGGCCGCAGCCCTTCTCCTGCCCCTCACATTCAAATGAGGAGGCACACCTCCTCCCAGAGCTCCATGGAGTCCTCTGAGTCCGGCCCGCTGTCGGCGGGCTCCACAGGACGGAACAGGGAGGAGTACGCCATGTTGGCTGACCTGCCGAAGGTGAAGAGGATCCATGAGAGGGAGGAGACAGGGCACATCGGGAACCAGCAGGTGTCCCGGAGACAGGAGCTCTTCAAACCAGCCAGGTGAGACTTAAACCACAAAGAAATACTTAACATCACAAAGTCCAGTTGTATGTACATCTACATCTGATGTTGTAGATCACAAACACCTCAGCTTCTTCTGCACCATCAGATTTGAGGAATTTGACCACACACACACACTGATAACCTGTCTGTGCTGTTCCAGCCACTCCTTGAGCAAACACCCATCCAGAGAGTGGGACGATGCAGTGGACACGGACAGAGACTGGCACTATGGTGGCAGCGGGTATCTGTCCCGTGCTCACTCCTCCACCTCGTTGCAGGTAGGGTCGGTCAAGGAGACTTCTGAAAGGTCACATGTAGGTGTTCACATCCTATTGGACAGTTGAGCCTAAAGTATTGATTCCTAAATCACATTGTGTCCTTACGTCTTGCCCCTGGTGAATTAGGCCAAAGAGATGAAGTAGGTGAGAGTAGAAGTTGGTGTCTCTCTGTCTGGAGCATCTGAGTTAGATATGAACGTCCCTGAGCGTAGACGCTACAATGTCCTGTTGGTTGGTCCTTTATCTAGAACCTGACCTTGGTTCTGCTTAGAGAGAGAATCGTTCTGGCAGGTTTTGCGTAATCTTGCTTACAAACAAACAAACAAACAAACAAACAGGGGTGATAACAAAACTTTTCTCTTTTCAATAAATCAGGATTTTTTAGAACTCCGAGCACAGAGAGACACGATAGAGAAAATGTCAGGATGTGTATAAAAGAGCTGAGAACTTTAAATCCACACAGTCGTATGTGCACTGCATTAATCTCCTTCTCCTCCTGTACAATATGATCCTTTACAGCACAACTTTGCTGCTCTGTGGTTTTCACCTGCCTAATTAATCACATCTTCCACGTTCCAATACGCCAGATTTCAGCAAATCTCCGTAGGACTTGTGATTATCTCCACATTTAACCGCCGGCTGTTCTTCTGCAGAGGTCTGGCAGCCCCACAGCGGACGAGGGCAGCTCTTGGAAAGGAGGTCATCACCACAGATCGGAGCACATGCAGGTACGTGGTGCCGCCCGTCCACATGTGGAGACGACCTCTCCCACTGCGCCATATTGGGAATGAAGAGTTGATTCTCCTCTTATCGCTAATGTTTGTAGTGAAAACCATAAACCTGCACACACATGGTTTATTGTGTCCGTTTGAATTTGTGCTTTCCTTCTGTTACATATTTACCCGACAGCTGTCGGACGCTTATCCAGTGTTCACACAACTTCTGTCAATAATCTGCTTCCACATTATCTCCACACTGTGTCGTGGTGTGTCTGTCGACTTCACCTACACCCTGCAGGCATTTCATAAGGCCCAGCTTTGTCAATTGTGGTGTGCCGGGGCATGTGCTGAAATTCCTGAACTGAAACCAATAGCTACCAAGAGAGGATTTTGAGAGGGGGGGTGTGCCACTTTGTATGCAAGCCCAAATATATTCAGTTGAGGGAAATATAGCCTGTAGATGTGTTGTGTGTGTTTGTAAAGCACAGGGAGAGATGGCTGCTCCTGTAGGAAAGAAGGAACGTGTTACACCACCTCCTGCTGACTCCACATGTTCATACTTCATACTGTTGTGATAATCCATTGTAGGTGTATTGGTGCAAATAATCTGGATTAAAATATTCCTCGTGTGGCAGGAGGGTTTCCAGGCTGCTTGGTTTAGCTGTAGACTTTTTTTTGTTGTGATAATTTATTATAAATCTAATTAATCCAGATTAAATGTTCCTCATGTGGCACAAAGTAGAGGATTAGCTCAACTTTTCCTTCTCGTGGACATTATGAGAGTTTTGGTCCCAGGACAGAAGGAAGTACATTCTCAGTTTTGTTATAATAATATGAATTATAATATGAAAAATAATATGAAAACCTCCCTCGTGGACCAGGGGCCCTCGGCTGCCTCCTCTCCAGCCGCTGGAGGTGCTCGGGCCCCGGCCTGCAGCTCCAGCTCGGTGCGGCGGCTGCTTGAGGCGGAGGCTTCATGTTCTGCCCTGATCCTCCGCACGGATCCGCCCAGGAAGTAGAACCAGCAGCAGCAGCAGCGGAGGAGGCGCAGCCAGGTCCCACGTAACGTTACATTCACGAAGAGAGAGAGAGAGAGAGAGAGAAAGTGGAGGAAACTCCGCGTCTCCGCACTTTTATCTCCGGGCGGATTTACGCACTTTTAAACGTTGGCGCAAGGAGCCGGAGGAGATTTGCGTCATGGAGCTGTAACGCGGGTTTGAATGGCGGCGGCGGCGGCGGCGCCTTTGATTCACGACACTGCGACAAAGTAACGTTAGTAAAAGAGACGGAGCCGCAGAGAGAGAGAGGAGGAAGAGGAGGAAGAGGAGAAGAAGAAGGTGGATTTAGTTTGTGTTAACGCTGTTTTCCTTTGTGCTCGAACCCTCTGGATCCTGTCACCATGACGGTAAGAGCAGTTCCACCTCCACAGCACACCGAGTTGTTCCTGTCTGTCACTTCTTCCTGAACTCAACACATCTCTGATCGAAGCTCGTGTGGAAGCTACAGAGTGAAGCTGCACGAGATTCACGTTTAATATCGAGAGACATGTCGATAAGTATCGCGATAAAGGTCAAGTTATTCTCGAATGATCAGAATATAAATGATTATATAGGTTTGGGCCGGATATCAAAAGTTATGTCAAAAAAGTTCATATCAGTCATTATCAGGATAATGTCACATTATTGTTTCTATTAAGTTTAACAACTTTTGTTCCTGAGTGAAAGTTGTGGTTCTAAACTCTTCTTTTTGAGCAGAGAACGACAAACACTTAAATATACAAATTAATAATAAAGTACATCCATTCATCTATCGTTCTATTGACCTATATCTACAATAAACTGCTACAACTGTTGATATGAAGATCAAACATTTAGGTGAGACTCAAGATATGAATTAGAAAAGCAGCCAATCAAAATGACATGTGGACTTAAAGCACATCATAATCAAACTACAGACATCTGGAGTTCCAGTGGAAGTAAATGATTAAAAGTTGATTAGTTGTATTTAAACTGGGGATATGTATTCTATATCTAAGAATTAAAATAGTGGCTATAGTGAGAAATGAGCTGCTGGTATCTTTACGTCTTTGGATGTGTTTCTCATTCTCTGCCTATAAAATAAGGATGTGACGTTTCTTGTTTATCATATTCTTTAGCTGTGTCGCCTCCAAATTACAGCGAGATTAAAGCCAAGTTATTTTTCCTGTGGTGTGTGTCTGTGTACTCAGCTCACTTAAGATATGTTAGATATATTGTGTGTGTTTCTTGTGCTGGATTCCAGGTGTGTTGCAGTGTGTTGCGGTGTGATCTTATGACCTTGTTTTGTTTACAGTAGCAGGAAGTGTTATTAGTCAGGAGCCCGTGTGTTTCAGTTGTCGGAGCCAGCTGTTTGCACACAGACACACAAAAGGAAAGAAAACACTGCAACTGGTTTCATAAAACAACATATAAGGATATCTGGTTCACTGCACTGCTGCGGTTCTGGAGCTGTAAACACAAAGTATCATCAGGTTCACTCCTGTTCTCGATCTGCTGAATTAAACAGAAGTACACACGCTGTACTCGACGTAAAGGACGAGTACTTCACCAGACAATACTCCTCTATACTCGGGGGAGGCAGGAAGAGTGGACGCTTTCTGGCCACCGATCTGAGAGCGTGTAACAAGAAGAAGCTCTGTTACGTTATTCTGGTTCTGCTGAACAGATCCAGTCATTCTCTCTCTGCGTTTCCCCCCCCCGCTCCTCCGCGGCTGCTCCCCTGACCTTGCTCATGGGCATGTATGGACTAGATAACTTAAATTTATGATGATGTTTGGCACATTGCAACATGCTGCGGCGGCTCATTCCCACATAAACACACACAGGGAGGAAAAACAAGGAGGGAGAATGTAGTCAGCGGTGATGAATCTTTTAAAATCTCTATTTATCTTGTCCAGCTCTCTGAAGTAACGTTTCTATTATACTTGCAGTCAACACCCGATGATGCAGCCTGTGTTTGTGTGTGTGGGACCCGGCGATGTGGTTTTCTTTAACAATGCCACATCATTTGTTGGAGTTGAGATGAAATTAAATTGGATTTAGTGATTCTTAACCTGGTGTTGCTCAATAATTCCCCTTTCACAGTCCGTTGCCAGTCATCAGACCTTAAAACGTGTCAGATTAAAGAAGCTCAGCAGCGTAGATGAACTGGATTACACAGAGTCTAACTGGGTGGAGCTGTGGTTTACGAGAACACAACTCGAGCCAGGAAGAGAGTGTAAATACAGAGCGAGGATGTTCGGCGATGACAGAACAAACCGAGGAATTGTATCAAGAGCTCAAACAAAGAGGGAGCCGGACTGAAACTTGAGATGAAGGCGAACAAGCATTTGCAACACTGGGAAATTGAGGTGATGGGAATGAGAAAGACCAGGGGGAGATGAGATGACGAATGCAGGGAGAGATTTAAAAGTGAGGTATGTAAATGCCAGTGAAGGAGAGATAAGAAAAGGCAGGAATGTATGTTGGGGGGGGTTTGCCTAATCTTAATCTGGGATCGCAGCATCTTGAGGTACCTCGTGCGTGTTTTCCTCTTTCTGTCATCGAGTCTGAAGCAAAAAAAAGAAATAACAGGCTCCCGGAGACGTGTTTTAATGCATCATCACCTCACAGCCGCAGAAACAGACATCGTATTACACAATGTGTGCAACAGGGTTGAGTTGTGTAGACACCGGTTTGCACATCTCTCCTCCCTTCACCGAGGATGTGCTGCCCCTACTCTTTCTTCAGATATGTGTTGCTTGTTCTTTACAGTCTCACTTGTTTCCTGTCATTGTTGCACCTCGTATGTGTCGTTATTTGCAGCCACTTCTCTTTTCATGTATCTTGAATGTTGCAGTGCAAAAGAACAGCATCTTGGAGGAAACGTTATGTTGTTGAGATCCTTTCAGTATCTCTGTCTTAAGTTTAAAGACTGACTATTGCTCCTCAGTGTAAGTTGTGGTTTTAAAGTCTTCTTTTATGAGCAGAGAACAACAAACACTTGATGATAGATGGATAAATGGATAGATGTACTTTATTGATCCAGAATTGGGAAATTATTGTGTTACAGAAGCATGTCAAGGGCAAATAGAGAGAAGTAGCACATAAAGAGACAGTTTAGAGCTGCAATAAAACAGTTATGAAGAAATTAAAGAAATAAAATGGCTCAAAATAGAACGTAATAAACATAAACTGTTATAAAAACCATACATACTCCTTAAGGAAACACAATAAAGTACTACAATATATAATATTGCTCCAAGAAACTTACAGCTACACACAAAGTGTATAAAGTATAGATTTAAACATTTTCTGGTTCCAGTACTGACTTAACCATTAACCATGTGTTTTAAGAAAGTGAGTTTCTTCACAACAGAAACTGGTTTGTGGCAGAATAAGTCAGATGCATTAAATCTGCTGTCTCATGTATGGGATCGTAAACCCGTATATGAGCCGTACAGATAATGACCTTGATGTAAACACACTTCTGTCCTTCAGGTTGAGTTACATTTTTGTCAAACATTCAAATGTGGGTAAGTGAACGTGACGCTGTTTCCCTCTCTGACTCGCAGCCGGATCTCCTGAACTTCAAAAAGGGATGGATGTCAAAGCTGGACAACAGTGGAGAGGTAAAGCACGTCCACCTCTCCTACTCTCCTCGCTACCTTCTCGCCTCAGTCCCTCCTTCCTAGAGAGAACGGTGGTGTGTTACGATGATAGCGGCAGATTATCAGCCTCCCTGTGTCACTGTAATTTAAACATATCTAATCTTAACACCACCCTGCTGTTGAATTCTCAAATTTTCATTGTTGTATTGTTAAAAATGATTCTCATATTCAGACCCAAGTGTTGAAGATCCCAGTTCAGTCTCTGATGAAGTGATATCTTGTGTATTTAGTGGAAGAAGCACTGGTTTGTTCTGACGGACGCTGGACTGAAGTACTACAGGGACTCCAGTGCAGAGGAGGTATGTTTAAATTATCCTCATACTGGTGTTTAATAAAAAATGAGCTTGTCGGAGCACAAACCGGCTCATTGTATGATTAGTGACAATGAGAAGGTGTGAGCACGTATCCTGTTTCTGTGTTTCTGTGCAGAAAGATGATATGGACGGAGAGATTGACCTGAAATCCTGTGTGAAGGTGTCTGAGTTTGATGTGGAGAAGAACTACGGCTTTCAGATACAGGTTAATATCTCTGTGATCACTTCTACTCTTTCACGGGACTGTTGTTCTTCTTTTTGTCTTCGCTCGCCACACCCACGCTGTCCCCGCCTCTGTGTCTCCTCCACCTGACTCTGTGTCCGTCCCTCTCAATTCTCCTTTATCGTCTCCATCACATCTTTGCGTCTCATTAACCCGTTTCCTCTCTTGCTCTCCAGACGAGGGAGGCCGTGGTCACGCTGTCCGCCATGACGGCTGGGATCAGGCGGAACTGGATCGAGGTTTTAAAGAAGTGCATACGACCCAGCAGCTCCCCGGACCTCACACAGTAATTACCAGTTTAATACAACATCTTAAAAATGAATATAAGCAACTCTAAAACTAAAAATATTATACAGACTACAATAAAGAAATGTTTATGGTCTGACCCCTGATGCTCTTACAGCTAATACGTTACTTTAATGACAGGAAATGACCTAATTTCCTATTTACAGCTGATTATGAGTTATAATAAAGTTGAAGGGAGGTTTCAGGTGTATCTGTAGCAGAGTTGATGCATTTTCAAAAGAAAACGCAGTAGTGTGGATGTAGCCTCAGTGAAGGGAAGTGAAAAAATGATATAGTTTTCAAAAGAGATCACAAATAACATCCTAAGTATGTGTGATTTGGTTAAAGAGATAGTTTAGAGATGCAGTAGTTTGGAGGAATTTGACTGTTTTTCCAACTTTCCCATAGTCATTAAACTAATAAGAGCCTTAGACCTCTTTAAATGTATTTGCTGCAGTAGGAAGTTATGTCAAACAGCGATATTAGGCCGTCTTGGCTCAATTGTAAAAATTCTGTGGGCTCAAAAAGCCTAATGACGCTATAGGGATCCAGGAATTTAGCAAAACTTGGCGAGTGACCTAAGGGAGACTCTGAAAACACCTTCTCTATTTCAAATCAAAGTTCAACTCCTAGTCTCAAGGAAGCAGCATCGAGAGAAAGATGTCCGCCTTCATTTGTCCAGTTTGTTTAGAAGTGTTTGCTCACACTCGTGTATTTTTACACCGGTTGTTGTTGCATTCCTTCGATTAGCTCATTTCAGCTCAGCCTTGGATAAACACGGGCAGATAAGAGGCTCTGCTGCTCACATGCACCAGTAACTTTGCCCCTGTGGCAGCTGCTGTATACTTTGGCAGATGCACATGACTCAAAGTCCCGTTAACAGCTCAGAGTGACAGTAAACACAGTGCGCTCTGCTCTCACAGGATCTCCAGCTGGGCCTTGAGAGCCTAGATGGACTCATTTGTGATTGATCTGTTAATTCTTTATAGGATTGTTAAATATTATTATAATTTATTCACTTTTATTAATTTATTTGTCTCAAAACATCTCCAGATTACCTGACAGCAGCAGCGACAAGGAAAACTCCCACTCCCGCTTCCTGTCCTCCCGTCGCCCGTCATCACGCCATACCAATGATCAACTGGACGTTCCCTCCTCCGCGCCTCAGCGTAGGTTCGATTACGTCGAGCTGTCGCCCGTTCCCGCCTCCTCCAGCCCTCTTCCAGCCAGTCAGAGAGAGGCAGGCGAGGGGCAGGGGAGGGAGAGCCAATGGCAGGAGGAGAGGAACACGAGCAGCCAATGGGAGGCCGTGCTGTCCAGGAAGGAACGCACGGGCGTGGGATCGAACCAAAGGCTACGCATGGAGGACGACATTGAGAGAAAGTGGGCGGAGTTTGAACGCTTGCCGCTAAAAGAGATGAGCGCTTTACCGCCAATGGGATCACGGCTCTCCGGCCAGTCAGCCAATGAGGCGCTGCAGAGGGAGGTAGTGCGTGGAGATGATTTTCCAATTTGCAAGTTAGATAAAAATGCAAATTAAACCATTCATCTGTTCGGATGAAGTTTTCCTGTTTCTGACTTTTAACACTCGAGTCCCTATTTTCTGACTTTTCTTCTTCAGCAGTGTTTTCCATTTGACATATCGGGCAGCGAAACCTTAAAGAAGAAGAACATAATATACCCCCATATGGTCGATCCTGCTGAAACTCCTCTGTTCTTTGTGTGTTGTGTTGTGCATCTTGGTTTGAATCTATGTTTGTAGACCGTGGCACTAAGGTTGTGTACTGATGACATGCGGGCTGATAGATATACCGGCTCCTGTCGCTCAGTGGGCTTTACCTCCGTCCTCGTCTTTCCTCAGGTGGCGTCACTGAGGCAGCAGCTGGAGCAACTACAACGTGGAGGGAGAGGAGGAGGAGGCGGAGTAGGAGTTGGAGGAGGTGATGTGCGGGGCGGCTGCGGCCCAGACGCCCCATGTGGCCGCAGCCTGGCGGCCATGGAGCGTGCTCACCGACAGGCGCTGGAGGAGCTGCAGCGGCAACACAACCGTCAGATCAAGGAGCTGGAGACGGAGAAGGAGAAGCTGCTGCTGGAAGGGAATCAGGACACGGCCCGAGGTCAGAAAACATGGCAAGACCCAGATAGTTGTTAGAACACAATGAAGGTGGCCATGGTTTTCTTTTTACAGCACTAATTGTTGCTTAGTGCTCAGTGTATGTTGAACTAGGTTGGGGGTCAAAGTTCAAATGTAGTTCACTGTTCACCACTCTTTTAAAAGTTATATTAATAGGAAGTCTTTACTTTGCTGTTGTGCTCTCATTTCATTTCCACTATAAGGTGTTAAATATAATCTTAGTATACGTAGTATTTTGATAATACACTTGTTTTAGTTTCATAATTAAAGTATTATGTATATATCCTGACTTTTAAATGCAGGTTACAAAGTGTTCTCACTCCATTTGTCTCAGTTTGTCTCGAGTTTCTTTTATCCACGTCTGTTCTCAGTCAAAAAACAAAGTGCTGTCATGAAGAAATCATGTAGAAGTTGTGTCACTCTTGTGTGTGTTTGTGTTACAGTGATGGAGGCTATTAAGAAGAAACACAAAGAGGAGCTGGACAGAGAAGTGGAGCGAGTGAAGAGGCTTGGCAGCGGAGTGTTCGACTCCCAGACTCTACGAGCTCATCAACAGTAAGTGACGTCCAATCAGCTTTATCACCTCCACTGTGATAGAGGTGTGTGTATAGGTCATGAATCCCACCTCCTCCGTGTTAGCAGATGGGACATGGACCATTATGAGAACTCTTTTAGGTAGTTATCCTACCGATATTTGTCCAAACGTTCAATTTTCCAGTAAGTTTTGGTTTTTAATTAAGTATTTGATCCCCAAATCGCAGCCGGAAACACAAAAAACACAACTGTCTGTTGGCACGATATAGAATCCACCAAGAAACATTTTCATCTCTTTATATAACATAACATTATCATTGAATTCAATATTTCGATTTATTTAACAGTAATACAAACATATAAAGAGCTGCCCTGTGGAAGCTTTAATTTTATATGTGCCTTGAAGTATAAATTCTGGATCTTGGCCTGGCTCCAGCAGTCTCCAGCAGCCCAACACAAGTTTGTGTTTTTAAGTCGGAGCTGGTCGCCCACAAAAGGGTTTTACTCTGTGAAATAAAAGGTAGAATCTAGTCTACAACAATCCAGGGCTCCTCGTCTCGGCGAGGCCATCACCGCAGCGGCTGCTGGGCCCTGCAAGGCACTTGAGGAATGTAGGAGAATTTGGTCATGGATTAGTTTTCCTTTGTGAGCTTCACAAGGCCTCTGACACAACGCTGTCACCGACGCTGCTATTGGAACCTGCATTTTAGGGCTTAACCGTGTTGCCTACTCTGCGTTTTATATTCTTTATTTTTAGCAGCTTGAATGCTCTTCCTTATTTTTGTGGTTAATGGTCATGGGCAGTAAAGAGGTTTTTAAAAACCACAGTAGAAAATAGTTTCCTGATGAAAAGGGAAAACGCAGTCATACTTTCTTGTTGCCGTTGTTCAATGTGATACATACACTATAAAAGATATGAAATACTAGATATACAAAGGAAGTGTAGAGAAGGATAACGGAGCTTGTATATTTAACACTTCTTGATTTCTATGACTACTTTCAGCAGCTTAATGAGGTGTGCTGCTGTGTTTGGTGCAGGGCAGAAACTCAGTCCCTTCAGAGAGAGCTGGCCGGACTCTCCGAGCGCTACTCTCAGAAGTGTCTGGAGCTGAATCGAGCGGAACAGAGCAGCGCTGAGAGAGAGAGAGAGATCAGCCGCAAGGAAAGAGACATGGAGCAGCTGAGGAAAGAGAACCAGGTGAGTCGGGTCGAAACAAACTCAAATCAACAGGACGGGCGACGGAGCCGTGTTGCCGCCACTGACTGAACTCCACATAATCTCCTGACACTCTGTGGAGGGGCTGCATGTGAGGAAGCAGATGTCCGAATGAGAGGCTTCTGCGCCATCTTTAAATCGAAATGTTTTCCTCTGCAGGACTTGAAGACCCGTTTGACAGAGGAGATGAGCCGTGTACGATCCACCATCAAAGATCCGGACAGATCGAAGGACAATAAAGACAGAACGTCCTCCTGTGAACTCGAGGTAAAAGCTCTTGTTCTCTAAACTCAGACATGAAACCAGACGAGGAAGGAAAGTATTCTGTAACTTTCTGAGGTGACAGCCAAATATGTCCTGGGTGAACACAGATGTGAAAATCTAACCCACTGCATCAAAATGCCTTAGAAAAATGAAACTAGTTATTGTATATTTGAAATTTAGATATTGATATGTGGGGGTTTTTTTGTAAGACAATAAAGAATAAAACTTCATTGTGATAAAACTCAATGTCTGAGCTGTTGTCAGGTAACTAAAAACTTACTTTGTGATAATTAGATTTATGACAAAGTGGTGTAGGTCAATTAGTTAAAAGTTATATGCTGTATATATGACAGAAACAATCTTTTTTGATGGACTACAATGATAATTATAAGGATTTGAGGTTTTGAAATATGTTGTGTGTGTTGTTTTTCTCCCAGGTTCTTCTCAGGGTGAAAGAAAACGAGATAGATTACCTACAGAAGGAGATTAGCTGTTTAAGGAATGAACTGCAGTTTCTCAACACGGTAATATGTGTGTTTGTGTGTGTGGTGGTGGTGGCTCTACGTCACTTAGTACGAGAGCTGGTTGGTGGCTGAAGTTCGTGCAGCAGATTGAGGAACTGAGTCCCGTCTTGTCGCTCTCTGCTCCTCAGGAGAAACGTCTGGCATGTGAACGATACACGGAGGTGCGCGAGGAGCTGAGTGGCATGAAGGGCCGGAGCGAGCGGGAGATCCAGAGTCTGAAGGAGCACTTGAGGCTGGCGATGGCTGCTCTGCAGGAGGGACAGAAACTGGGCAACAGCCTGGACCACTGAGGACCTGCTGCTGGTACCAATGCTCCGGCAGATACAGCGACAGGTGGGGATGAATGTAGAAGAAGCTTTGAAATGGAACATAATGTCTCACTAGTGCAGCCATTACCACTGGACCTGTGGGGAATTTTACCTTCGCCATTTGCTTTTGTTTGATTGTTAATCAGCAGGATTACGATAAAACTACTGGACAGAATAACACGTAACTTGCTGGAAGGATGAATTATGGATCAGGAAGGAACACACTAAATTTTGATTGCCTCTTGCCAGTGATTAGTTCAAGCCGTATAGATAAAGAATGGATGTTTAGTAGACTGATATTTATGAGTGTGTGCCATTTAGTGCAGATCCTATTAAGTAAAAACTGGATCAAGTGAATTTAAATGTGGTTCCATAAGGGGTTGATGGGCCTTGGTGGAGGTTTGCCCTCTGCTGAGTGCCAATCTAGTTTAAATTTGTATTTCCTTGTTGTTAAAAATCCTCTCTACACATTTCCCTCTGTTTCCCGTGTGTCTGCAGGTGACTGAAACAAAGAGAGGAGAGAGGAGAGAGGAGACGACTGTTGGATTTGTACAGTTCCAGCTGTGATGACGTTGCCTTAGTTTTCAATCATTCTGCCAACGAGCAGCATAGAGTAGCTATTAGCTGGTTTAATTACACTGGGCCACACATGATATATAAAACTGCACTTTTCATTTTTTTTTTTTTTATTGGAGCTTTTGTGAGTGAAAGCGTGTATGAGTGAGCATTTTGTCTTAAAACTGGGACGTTTGTCGAGTTGCAGGTTTTATCTTTTTTTTTTTTTATGAGGTGTTGTAGATAAAGACTTGATGCTGCGTCAGCTTTTTGTTGGATAAACGTCTCATTGCCACTGTGTCTCCTGCCCGAGGCCGCAGGAGTCGGCACAGTCACAGAAGAGCTGCTGTCAGCTCAGTTTTCTGTTGTACAGCTTCTCATTCAGTGTTTTCTTGGTGAAAACCGCCCCCGTTTCTTTACAGACGGGAGCTTATCATGTGGTTTTATTGTTTTCTATCTTGCGGCATTGAGAACAAAACTTGGGATCAATACAGGACAAGACGGCAAACTTTTCCACTTCCTGGCAAGCTGAATAGGAAGTTGTTCCACTTGTGTAGAATCCTATCCTGGATCAGCTTTCTCTGGGGAAGCTTGTGAGAGCTGTTGAATGAATGTTGTCCCACATCACACACGTCTCCATCTTCGTGTTGAGACCTCGGCCGAGACGCTTCCAGTTCCCCCCCTGATCGTTGTTGGAGTTCCTCCAGCACAACGAACGACAGGTGTTGCATTGATGAGCCAATTTTTTCCTCTTTTTTTTTATGGACAGTTTGTATTGTGATAAAATTACTTATCTACCTGCCTTTTGAAAACTTTTTCATATTTAATGTACCGAAGAGCCTGTATCGTCTTTGTAAATTATACACATTTTTGCAATCAATAAAAAAAGTTCAACATAAAACACTTTGGTTTTTCTTTTTTTTTATCAAACTGCCTCATGTGTGTACAGTTGATACACGGCAGCTTCAGAAATACTGAGAAAGCTGGAATGGCTGCCCTGTGGTTGTTTGTGCAGCGTCAGTCCCTCCAGATGTTCCTGACATGTATTAACTATGATATGACGTCACAGTGACCTTTGACCTTTCACCACTAAAATCTCACCATTTTATCTTTGAGTCCAAGTGATGACTGGTCGAAATTGGAAGACATTTACTGCTGACTCTTGATGAGCAGCAGTGACTCATTTTTAAATATATACTGTGAACACATTTTAGGCAGTAACTCACTTGTTAATGGGAATTTCTTGAGCAAAGATTTGTTTCGTAAGTCAGACAGACGTTGATTAATGTGCAACACAGTCACAGTGTGTCACCGTTTAGTCTGGTTCCTGTTGTGAAAGCAAGATGATCGTCGAAGGTAAAATCAACATGTGATTTAAGCACAGACTCAAAGATCAAATAGTTCTGGTGCTTGAATTCAACACAACCTGTTTTATTCATTCATTTTCACACATGCAGCCAAAACTTTCATAGATTCCAGAGACGAGTGTATATCAAAAATAAACGCAGGTAGTATTGACTCAATGATTTGAAGGATTTTTTATTTGTCACATGTACAGTGATGCAAGGTAAAAGCTGCTTGGCGCCATTTTATGTTTTTCTGCTGTTGTTTTTTTTACGTTTGAAGAATCGGTCGCCATTTACTTCAATTCTATTGGATTTGGCTGCAACGCTGTTTAACCCCTGAAACTCCTAAAGTGTTTTGTGGACTGAAACACTTCCCCCCCCCCCCCCCCTCCATCAGCATAGTGGTGAGATAATAAGACAATTTTCATTTTTGGGTGAACTATCCCATCTAATCCATTGTGAATTGTGTATTTACAACATATAAATCTATTTCTAACAGTTAGTCCACTTCCTTTACATTTTTGAAATCGTAAATAAAAAAAGAATAACGATTTAAAAAAGCTGTGAAGTTGAACCTGCCTCGCCTCTAGGTGGCGCCACGGCGTCAGTCAGCATAATTGCACCGTCGAGGGAGCCAAACCGGAAACCCTCTAACGGCAGGTGTCATGGCGTCCGGAGCTGCGACCCGAGCGGCCGCCGGTGCAGCTAAAGTTGTCAAACCGTTTCTGAGCCGGGACCTGGACGAGGCGAAGCGCCGGGTCCGGGAGCTGTACCGAGCCTGGTACCGAGAGGTGCCCACCTCAGGTGAGCTCCGAGGCGGATAGGGGGGAGTTTGAAAACAGCGTCAAGGTCGTGGAGGGTTAGCATAACATTAGCTCCAAGCTAACAGCTAACATCCCTGTTCCTCCTCTGCGTTTTATAGAAACTTTGATATTGTCACGAATAATGAATATTTGCGTTTAAACGTTGCACAATTTATTATTCTTCGTGTTTATTTGTCCTTTTGAAAACATGATCGAGTGAACTGTGGTTTGATATTAGTCTGTGGATGTTGCTAAAGTTGTATTTGACATCTGTTTAACATTTACAATTAAAGTATCTTAGATAATATACAGTGATTAAAGAGAGAGGAGAGTTAAATACTTTATATTGAACTATTACTATTATTTGTCATTATTACTGTTATTAATGTCTGTTGCATTAATCAACACCAATACGAGTTTCTTACTTTGTGATGATCTAAATCACACTCAAGATAACACTGACTCCAGGGGATTGTTATGAAACGTTTCCTTTTCCTAATTGACGCTTTAATCTTGTAATTAGTTTATAATTAAACCAATTAATACACAAGAAGCACAACCTGATGTTTATTTGTATTCTAAGCTGTGTCCCTCATCAATCCCATAACAACTCAGTGTTTTAAATTAGTACAGATCATGTATAAAGACCAAAAATCCTGATTTCCTCTGTTGTGTCCAAACAATAAAAATGTGTAAATGTGCCTTGTACATAAGCGTCAAAGCTGCAAAGGTTTAAAAGTTAGTTTTCGTCTTAACTCGTTTTTTTTCTTGCATCCTCTTCTCTACAGTTGCAATTTTCCAGCTGGACATCACAACACGTCAGGCAAGAGACAAAGTGCGAGAGATGTTCGACAAGAACAAGCACGTCACTGACCCCCGTGTGATTGACATGTTGGTCATTAAGGTAAAAAAGAGGCTTGCATCAATCTGTGCACTGTATCAACCAATATCATGACCCAACATCTGGTTAATGGGATGGTTGGATGTTTTCTTATGTGTTTCTGTTATTAAATCTGCAGGGTAAAATGGAACTGGAGGAAACCATCAACATCTGGAAGCAGAAGACCCACATAATGCGCTATTTCCACGAGACCGAGGAGCCCCGTCCCACTGACTTCCTGTCCAAATTCTACCGGGGTCATGACCCATGAACGTTGTAGTTGCTGATATCTGACCCTGCTCCTTGTTTCCAGTGTAACAGATGTTCCCCTGTACTGTAAATACACACTTAACTCTCACATGGCTGAAGGTTTGTCTTTTATTCCCGATCACATCGATGCAGGAATTAACTTAAAGGGGCAGTTTATCTTCACAGTTCTTCATAGAGCTGCTAATATTTTGGATGAACTGTCCCTTTAAGACCGGATAGAAGAACTGTTGGTCTGGCATTTTATTTACATTGAAATTATGTATTGAAGGAAGGTCACACACTGTTTTCATTCACTGTGTGTGTCCTGTACATTAATGTTTTTATGGTGCTTCCTCCTTGTATTTTGATCAGCAGTGTTTAAGACAGACCAGTTACATTCAGTTAAATGACACCGACACTTAACTTCCCATGACTGACTGTGGGATGTTTGAGTGCACAGATGCAATCAACTTACACCAAACTCCATTCAGCGTGTCATTCCTTTTGTTACAATTAAAGTAGTGCATGCAAATACAGAAAGCTTTGACCAGTTCAGCTCTATCCCAGTGTCGATAACAGCATGAAACCATTAACACAGTGCAGACTGAAGCAACTTGACAACACAGCAGACGAAGGCATTTATCTGCTCAGAGGCTCAGATTCCTCCCAGTAGTAGTGACGAAACATCATCTGAGGAGGGAAGAAGGAAAAGGGTGTGAGTGGTGCATAGAGAAGTTGATCTTAAAATCCCTAAACACACTGACACAACTTTAAAATATGACCATTCCACCACACCTGCAAAATTCACAACAAAGAAAATAATGAAGCAGACACGGACACACAGACGGATGCTTCTCTCTACTGGTGCATTTCAGCTGCAAGTGTGAGACTGTGTTTGTAGGTATACTAATTTGACATGTTGTGAGTTGTAACCCTGGGAATAGGAAATGTTTGAGCAGTAAATGCAGTGTCGGTGCATAGTCTGGTGGATAGGCCCCTCTTGGTTAGAGCCTCTAAAGTGTGTGTGTGTGCTTTGCCACAGCCACAGTTCACAGTGAAGCCCACAACCAAAGCCACTGAGGTGATACCTGATTACCAGGAAGCCCTCAGACCCCTCAGTCATCGTCGTCGTCGTCCTCGGGCACAAAGATGTCGTGCTCCTCCAGCAGCGCAGCAAAGTTCTTGCTGATCTGAATCCCCACATACAAGAAGGGCAGCACTACCAGAGCAATCCGGACAGGGCCGAAGGGGGTCTGCTCCCCAGTGGCACACGTCCCACCATAGAAACAACTAAGTTAGTTCATGTCAAGCAGCTGAATGACTTCTACTAAGAAACACTTCAGTCTCCTCCCCTTTCCCTCCCTTTGTCTCAAGTTGTATTTGTCATGTGTAAGTTACTGAGTCAACAGTACAAAGTGCAATATGTTGATTATTGCATAATCACTGTATTGTCATAGTATCGAGGACCATGTGTAGTGTGTCATATCATTAACCTGTGATTCCCGCCTCTAATATGTGTGTATAAGTTATTACACATTTCCCAGAGGTGAGGGAGGAAGTGCAGGTGAACAGATGTGCAGTTTGTTGTTGTGTAACTCCAGCTATTCCTCACAAACACACACACCCACACATCAACACTCACCTTCCTGGGTCTGGGCAGGATGGCACCGGACGATGAGCACACGGCTGTCCGGCTCAGTGTCACCGCCGGGAGGGCCGAGAGCCGGGCCACCAGGCGACCGAGGGCCGGAGACATGTTGACGGCTTCTGGTGCTTCAGCAATGCGGAAAAGGGGAGTGTGGGTGTGGAGCGTGTGGAGGAGCAACAGCGCCCCCCTGTGCTGGTTTCAGGAGGAAGGTTGACGATAGAAATATAAATTCTTAAATATTGTTTCTCAGTCATTTATCTTCGACTATATGTTCATTCACAAACAAACACACTGACAATGTTTGACTGTGTTGGGCCTGAATTTCATTTTTTACATTCTTCGTCCTCGAAATGCAAAAGTTTGAGAACCACTGTCCTACAAGATGGAAAATACTCTGGACCCCCTCTTCCTTATGCCCCTTAGAATAACATGACAGAGCCTATTTTACACTTATCTATCTATTCTCATTCGTTATGTGAATGAATAACACAAGATAAATGTTTCAGAAAGATAGACTCCCCTAAACATGTCAGATCTTTTCATCAAGATCCACAAATGACTCGCTGAGAAGTTCAGGATTAAGAAAAACCCTGGCCCCGCCCCCCCGATCTGGTTCTCTCACCGCATCCTTCCACCAAGTTCCGTGTTAATCCGTCCAGTAGTTTTTTCATAATCCAGCGAAATAACAGACAAACAATAAACACAACCTCCGTAGCAGAGGTAACTATTTTCACAAAATACCCAGAATATCTAACTTTTCACGGACCCTGATCTGAGAACCATCGGTCAATGAACACAACAATTTTGAGACACTGGATCAAATTGAAATAAACGACACAGGACTCAGGAGTGATTTTCATACTTTCTCTTGCAATATGTGAAGTCTTGGCTCACGCTTACATGTCGTACCTCTTGGCAGCCACATATCCAGAGAAGATGAGCACTGGTTGATTATACAACCATACAAAATCTGACAGGAGCAATCCAACAACAAAACAATTTCAAAACATTAAAGCAAATCAATAAATACTGTACAGCATTAAATATTTACAGACTCCCTATACTACTGAAGTTAGTGATGAGCAAAAAGAACACTGTTAATGGCTGTTATGACAAACTGCATGTGAGGATTACACCACAGGAATATAATGGCCTCGGAGGAGAGAGGTGAAGAAGTGATGCACACTGTAAACACAATAAAAAGATTCTTCTGTCAGTAATAAACTGCTGATTAAGGTTCCTGCCGTCCACATCATACACATTCAATTAAATTGTGCAGGCTGAATTAAATAGTTTAAATAAGCAATTTCATTCTCCAAACATCATCTAAACCAAAACAATAAAAGCAAAAATGCAGATGAGCTTTTTACAGCAAACAAGTCTCTTGATCAGGGAGCAGAGGGGAACGTAGTGAGAAGCGTGTGAACGGCCTCAGATGGATTCTTATCGTGTCCGTGTGCAGAGCCGATCCACGACCTTCATCCCTTCCATCGCTTCACGAGCCTCCTCTCAGTCGTACCGCTTCATGTGACACAGCGTAACCACGGCGACTGGTCACTGGACAAAGAAACACAGTAAGAGTTATCGTCAGTGAGCGTTGAGACTGAATCCTGCTCTTCTACCTGATCTGACATCTCACACTTTCTCACCTGGCGCCTGAAGGACAGACGCCTGAAGAACTTGTTGACCTCCAGCGCGCCGGGTTTAACGGATGTTCCCGTCTTGTTGCTTTCCCCCAGTCTCACAATTTGTGCTTTGACGATCGCGGCTCTCAGGCTCATGCTCTTCACTATGCGAGCGCTGGGCTTGGAGTCGGGGGTGGGCCGGGAGGACACCGTGATGTAGGAGGCGTCTTTCTGATGCTCCTGATAACTCACTGTCGAAGGAGGATGATACAGAATCTGCATTAAAACAGGTGTGGTTCCACAGTGTTGAGAACATTTGACCTGTGACGACTTTTACCTGCGGAGGTGACTGTGGTGTCTGTGGTGCTGGCGAGCTCCAGCAGGACTGTGGGATACACAGGGTGAAGCAGGAAGAGTTTTCTGATGAGCGGCTCACCGGGCGCCACCTAACAGCCGATAAGGACAGTTTTTACCAACTGGCAACGTTTAAACTCAAAGACAATGAAGTTGAATAAGGCGGGAGCATGTTTTTCATATAGGATCACTGAGCTCAGCTGTTTGTGGCAGACTCACGGTTGTCTTGGTAACATTCTTCAGTGCGTTGATGGGTTCACTAGCCCAGAAGAGGAAAGCTGATTGGCCAGTCGAGGTGGAAATTGCAGAAGTTTGCAAAACGAGTCGAGGACACACGAACTCTGCGGACCAGAGCAGTTTCCCAGTGGCTCCATCGATGAGCTGTGCCTGACAGAGTGGAGGAGAGAAGTGATGAGAGCAAACACAGACCCCAGCATGTGAGCTGCTGCGCTGATATTTACCTCCATGACGCCGTTTGCTGAATGCTGAAAGAACAGATCAAGGATTCCATCATCGTTGAAGTGTCCTGCAGCTGGTTGGCTACGACGGGACAAAAATAAATATTTTTAAGGATATTTTGCTAAACTTTTACATTTACTTTCCTGGTTTTGACTGAATTGATTCACTCAGAAGTGGCGTCGGGATGTGCAGGGCTTCACCTGTGGATGGGAGGTGAGCTGACGGTCCATTTCTTATGCATGTCCCTCTGCCTGAGGACGGACAGTTTGCTGGAGCCGTACACCAGCACCCAGTCGCTTCTGGTGGAGTTCAGGTTGGACACTGTGTCCAGGGTGTTGCGGTTGTTGCCAAAACCAGCAGCAAGTGGAAGCATGAACTCCACATGCTCGGATCCCCTAGAAAGACGATATCAGAGATCAGAATTATTTCAATCATACATGATTTAATGTGTCAAAATAACATTTAAGATTTAATAATTTTTTACTCAGTTCCTGTGGAATCTAAACACAATAAGAACTTGTACAGTAGTTCAAGTGACTCGCTTGCAGCAGGTTTGGTAACTGTGTCTCTAACCATGCTCACTGATTGAAGGTTAAGTATTTAACAGACAAAAACCCGTCTGTACAGTTTAACCTGAGGCACGTGCCACTCATGAGACGCACCTGTAAATGTCTATGAAGGAGGAGGTGTTGGTTTTTCTGAGTTCCTCCCACTTCGGATCTTTAATTCTAAGAGCCTGAGCAACTGGCATGTTCCCAGTGGCGCGGATGTAAATGTCGCGCAGAGAGATGGCCTCCACGTTACCTGAGGAAAAACAGACACAAAGTCACACAGAGTCTTTTACAGAATGATGTCTGTACATCTAGGATTGAATCTGTTACCTAGTCCAAAGAGAATGTAAAAGGCTCCTTTCTGTGTTTCATGCAGTAAAGGGCCGATCAGCTTTCCTTGCCCGGTGAGGTTGAACGGCACGGGACGTCCGAGCTGCGCCCCCGTCAGCCCCGAGATCAAAGTCAGGGACAGATCCAAGGTCTGGAAATGAAAACAGGAGAAATCAGCTTGTGGTCCCTGGATGTGTAGAGTTTAACACATCTTACTGCTATATCAATCTTTAAAATCTTGTACATGTAGCTTTTAAAGAGAGGTTCATTCTCAGTTCACTGCAAAGGTTGAATTTACTTATTTCCACTTGAAAAAACACCAAAAATATTTAATAATGCCAGTGGAGCACAAATGTTTGTGGACAACTGCGGCTGCACCTCATCTGCAGGCAGGGTGGCGATGAGCAGATCCGGGACTGAGTCGCCCTGCAGGTCTGGAAGTAACACCGCCTGGGATTCAATGTTCTTCAGCTGGACTGACGACAAATTCTTCCCTGGGGAGTGAAAGGAAACCAGTGTGACCTTGTGTTTGCTTTATGCTTTGAGGACATGACACGATGGAAACAACATAAGAGCAAATACACAAGGATTGTTGGAGAGGTTTGCAGTTATGTGCTGTTCTCTCCTCTTTGAAGAGCTTGAGTTCTGACCTGTGGTGCCGTTGACTGCCATGAGGATGGATTTGCTGATGAGGAGACACACAGTGGCCGGCTTCGAGCTGTACTGCAGACCACACTGGATGTACATCACAGACTCCGCCATGACCTTACTCCACAGCACCTGGCCGCTGACTGCAGACAACGCCACGGCACTGTAAACTGGGACAGGGAGAGGACGTCGAGCAGCGTTAGAAACCATGGAAACACACCAGAGTTAAAGAAATGAGAACGGTTCCAGAAGAGAGATATTACTGTGGAATCAGATTTAAATCAGTTGGCTCAGAAGTAGCAGGATTAGATTGCAGGATTTTACGTGTATGTAGCTAAAGTACAATGGAGAATTAGGGCTAAAAATAAAAAGGAATAAAGTGGTAATATTATGCTACATATCACGTTTGACTGGGAAAATCTGAAGATGAGTCTCTCGCCTGCATGAAAAAGAGGAGTGTGACGTTAAAATGTTATAATTTTGGCTTCACAGCTCAACATTATCATGAGTATCAGGACTTTGAAAAGATTGTGCAAGAAACTGAGTCTGATCTGAAGAAGGAATCACACGGACTTGGAGGAAGTTACATATTTTGTGGAGGAGGAAACGTTTGTTAATCAGTGTTCTATCCAAAGTGGTTTCTTAAGTTTCTCAAGAAAGAGATTCTCTTCTCTACATCTCTTTAATTTGGCCCTAATACTCCTCCCACGTACTTTTGCTCCTTTGTGTGAGGTGGGTGTCGTTTGTCCATTCAGCGACGCCTAGGAACACGTCCTCCACCGAGTCACCGTCAACATCCCACAACGCCAGAGCAGGTGGAGTGACACCTAGACGGAGACGGCAAAACAAAATGAACACACCCACAATTAGAATCCTGGTTAATATCTGATCTGTGCCATGCTGGTGACGAGCTGAGACGTCTACTGGCTGCTTTACAAACACTGTAAACATCAGTGTATGGTTGTTTTTAAGGGGAATAGGCATCAATGGTTGAATTTCGTGGCTGTATTGTCAGAGGGCATTTATCTAAATATTGTTGTTTGGTCGGTGAAGCGTGGATTTGGATTTGTTGCCACTCTACAATACTTAAGATTGTGCATGTTGAAACAGAACATGTGGTAATTACAGTCGACTAATTGAAGGGTGAGCCAGCGTCGTCTCGCCAGACAGACTCCTCAGTAAATCCTGACAGTGAGAGAAGTGAGTGGTGGCACAGCTCTTCTGAATGTGTTAACAATGACAAATAAAATACTAAAACGTAGCCACATTAGTTTATTACACGTGTCCCACATCGTTGTTCTTGTTACCTCCTGCATCTCCCAGTGCTCTCTCCCACTGCAGTCTCTTCTCCAGCTCTCCCTTCCTGCAGGGGATCAGGAACGCACACAGCAACACCACCAGCATGGCAGAAACCAGTGGCACCAGGAAGAACGCACTTCGGATAGCGTTCTTCATCCTCAGCTTCTTCTCCTCTGCCTCTGCGCTGTGAACCCCCAGCCCGGTGCCCCCCAGCGAACCGGACCCTCCTCTGTCCTCCCCCGACCTGTCCCTGCCCGAGTCCCTCTGGCTCCAGTACTGCGCGCCCTTCATGTCGTCTCTGTCCTGCCGGGATTTGCTGGGGAGACGCTCTCTCCATTCGTCCTCGTCCTCCTCCTCATCCTCCTCGTCCTCCTGTGCCTCGTCCGTGGCTCCCACAAGTCGTCCGGACCTGCCGCCGCGCAGCTTCGAGGACCCCGCGCCGAGACAGCTGTCCCTGCCGAGGCCATTTCTGGGGTAGTTGAGCACAAGGTCGTCCTCCTCGCTCTCGTCCTCGCTGTCTGCTTGGGTGAGAGGGTCGTACTCGCCAAGCGCCGAGCCCTTCTTCCCTAAAGACACACACAGAGAGCGGGTGAGGATTAAACGTCCTGTATGGTCCCTCAGTGAGAGTGGGACAAGTGATTTTTGTTTTATGATACATTATTGATGCACAATCACTGATATATTCTCTCACAATACTCGAGCATTAGAGATGTATCCTAATTTGTTTTTACATTTAACACTAATAGCTTTTTTCCCTCTGTAGCCAAAGGGCAATAATTTCTCGAATAACATTTTATGAAAGTATTGTCCTTTAATTCTCAAGTGATGATTTAAAACAGTGGAATCAGTGGCATCTTTTAAATCACCTCTAAAAGTATTCTTATTTATTCTATTACACAATGTTTTAAATACCTGCAGGTGTTAGCTCAGCTGTCATATCATTTAACTGTTATTGTTTTAATGCTGTATAATTTGTCTGTATTATTTTATTCCCTGATCTTGTTTGTCTTCAACCTGATTTGTTTTAATAACTTTACAACCATGTAAAAACACTGCACACCTGTAATAACCTGTAACAAATAAAGTTTACTGTTATGATTATATTGATTGTTGTTGTAGTTTTTCTCATTAGAAAAGAAGAAAGTCACATTGTTTATCATCTTATTTATTTTTATTTATTTTAAAATGATTGTATATATATTATTTTGGATTTTACAGTAAACTCACTTACAGTAATACAGTAATTAGTAATAATAAGTAGATAAATAAATAACGAAGCTGGCTTAATAATAATAATAATAATAATAATAATGATACATTGCCTTTCTAGACACCTAAGAACAAAACATTATAAATAAACACATGAATGATTAAAGTAAAACCAAGTGTTAAAGTCGGATCAGGAGACGGATACAAACCTTTCAATACAACATATGTGACGAAGGAATAGTAAATAAAACCGAGGTTAAATTCAGGTTCACATTATGTCACTAAGATCTGATTATTGAGTGACGGATGCGATATGAGACTGATGTAAACAGATGTGGTTTGAGTCGAATGGCTTCCAGTCATACTAGTACTGCGTAGATTTAAACTACTATGCAAAACTGTGACTGTAACACAACTGCGAATGCACACAACTGCCTGTTTGGATCTGTTACGTCTCATTCATCATCGAGCCCTTGTTGGTTCACTGAGCAGAGGCTGTGCTGGTGTTAGCAGCCAGCTAACGGACACACGCACCACACACACACACAGACACACAGACACACAGTCACACACACACACTCAGACATCAGCATGCTGCTCTGCATTAACACACACACACACACACACACACACACTCCATCATATGTAACATGTCAGATCGAACACGTCCATGACAGAGGGATGTTGTGAAGCGAACTGGTGACAGATCGGACCAGTGAGAGGAGACTGGTCTCACTGGTGATGGCTGCTTGTAGATCTGTTAGTATTTATGTCCGTCTTCATGTTGTGTGTGTAAACAGGCTCTTACCGGGTAGTTTGAGCGCACGGGACAGAGCTGCGGCCATTTCTCCTCCGACAGATCCGCGAGGCAGCGACGAGAAGCGGCTGCAGTGAGCTCGAGGCACCGATCGACCCCGGCAGGTTGGAGCTGCCCCGCTGCATCATGGGACGTGTAGTTTGTACGTCACCAGAATCTGTGGCAGCTGACGTATGTGTGCACATGCAAGGGGTTCGACTCCGGTTTAACATCGCTGTCAATGTAGCTGCAGAGTAAATTAACATAAGAAGATATAGACAATGTATAGAAAGAGAGATAGTTAAAGCATTGAGCAAAAAATAAACAATATATACAAATAACACAGGATACTTGTTTTAAACACAGTAAGATACGTGTGAAAAGTATTTGTACACTCAGTGAGGAGTATAATCAGCTGTGTGACATGTTTAAAGCCACAGTGATACTCAGTCTACATTACTATCAGATAGTATTATTTGTTTTTATACAGAGAAGGGGGTCGGGGAAGGTCCTGGTCCCACGAGGCATCTCACAAAGTAGGTGAGTCACCTCAGCGGTCAGACCTTTACCCGCTCAAAAATTCATCTCGTAGTTTGAACGAGGACACAGGCGTCACCCCGCGTCGTTATTTTCCTTACTCATCAGTTTAAGGCATGATGAGGAGAAGGCGGGCACGAGCATAGAGCGGGAGCCCCGGTGTTCTGTGTCAGGGTGTCACAGTATGTGTGCACATGCAAGGGGTGTGACTCCGGTTTAGCATCTCAATGTACCTGCAGAGTAAATTAACATGAGAAGATATAGACAATGTATAGAAAGAGAGATAGTTGAAGCATTGAGCAAAATATAAACAGTATATATAAAGAAAGATGGTTAAAGAATAGTGCAAACAAACAATATATATAAAGAATTATTATTGCAAAGCAGGTTTACACATACAAGGAATTTGCTGTGGTGTTTTTTTGCAAGTATAATATATATATCCACTGTGTACCTTATGACTGCATACTATGTTGTACTGTGTACTATGTTTTGAGTACTTAATATGTTGCATACATATATGTTCTGTTTTTGTGTACTTATATGTTCTGTCTACTTATATGTTGACACCGGGGATCAGAGAGAAAAACTGCATTTCAATCCTGTCTGTACTGCACATGTGGCAGAACTGACAATAAAGTTGACTTTGACAAATATTAAAAATACCCAAAACAATTAAATAGGAAACAAACTTGAATATAAAAACATTTTAAGCACCAGGGGGAGAGATTTTCTGCACCTTATTCTTTAATTGTATTGTATTTGACTTTTCAAATTGAGTTTCTTCTTGTCCAACACCTTTCATTGTACTGACACTGTGATAACTGCATATAACTTTTAAATACAGTAAGATACATGTGAAAAGTATTTGTACACTGGGTGAGGAGTATAATCAGCTGTGTGACATGTTTAGAGCCCCAGTGATACTCAGTCTACATTACTATCAGATAGTATTATTTATTTTTATACAGAGAAGGGGTTCGGGGAAGGTCCTGGTCCCACGAGGCATCTCACAAAGTAGGTGAGTCACCTCAGCGGTCAGACCTTTAGCCGCTCAAAAATTCATCTCGTAGTTTGAACGAGGACACAGGCGTCACCCCGCGTCGTTATTTTCCTTACTCATCAGTTTAAGGCATGATGAGGAGAGCGTGGGCACGAGCATAGAGCGGGAGCCCCGGTGTTCTGTGTCAGGGTGTCACAGTATGTGTGCACATGCAAGGGGTGTGACTCCGGTTTAGCATCTCAATGTACCTGCAGAGTAAATTAACATAAGAAGATATAGACAATGTACAGAAAGAGAGACAGTTGAAGCATTGAGCAAAAAATAAACAATATATATAAAGAAAGATTATTGCAAAGCAGGTTTACACATACAAGGAATTTGCTGTGGTGTTTTTTTGCAAGTATAATATATATATATATCCACTGTGTACCTTATGACTGCATACTATGTCGTACTGTGTAGTATGTTTTGAGTACTTAATATGTTGCATACATATATGTTCTGTTTTTGTGTACTTATATGTGCTTTCTACTTATATGTTTACACCGGGGTTCAGAGAGAAACTGCATTTCAATCCTGTCTGTACTGCACATGTGGCAGAACTGACAATAAAGTTGACTTTGACAAATGTGAAAAATACCAAAACAATTGAATAGGAAACTAACTTTAATATAAAAACACTATAAGCCCCAGGGGGAGGGATTGTGTAACATGTTGTAGGGAGAGATTTTCTGCACCTTAGTTTTTAATTGTTTTGTATTTGACTTTTCAAATAAGGATTATTCTTGTGCAGAACCTTTCATTGTACTGACCCTGTGTGAACTGCATATGACAAATAACACTGGGAACTTGTTTTAAACATAGTAAGATACATATAAAAAGTATTTGTGCACTCAGTGAGGAGTATAATCAGCTGTGTGACATGTTTAGAGCCACAGTGATACTCAGTCTATGTTATTATCAGTAAGTATTATTTGTTTTTATACAGAGAAGGGGTTCGGGGAAGGTCCTGGTCCCACGAGGCATCTCACAAAGTAGGTGAGTCACCTCAGCGGTCAGACCTTTACCCGCTCAAAAATTCATCTCGTAGTTTGAACGAGGACACAGGCGTCACCCCGCGTCGTTATTTTCCTTACTCATCAGTTTAAGGCATGATGAGGAGAGCGTGGGCACGAGCATAGAGCGGGAGCCCCGGTGTTCTGTGTCAGGGTGTCACAGTATGTGTGCACATGCAAGGGGTGTGACTCCGGTTTAGCATCTCAATGTACCTGCAGAGTAAATTAACATAAGAAGATATAGACAATGTATAGAAAGAGAGATAGTTGAAGCATTGAGCAAAATATATAAACAATATATATAAAGAAAGATGGTTGAAGATTAGTGCAAACAAACAATTTATATAAAGAATGATTATTGCAAAGCAGGTGTACACATACAAGGGATTTGCTATGGTGTTTTTTTTTGCAAGTATAATATATATATCCACTGTGTGCCTTATGACTGCATACTATGTCGTAATGTGTAATATGTTTTGAGTACTTAATATGTTGCATACATATATGTTCTGTTTTTGTGTACTTATATGTTCTGTCTACTTATATGTTGACACCGGGGATCAGAGAGAAACTGCATTTCAATCCTGTCTGTACTGCACATGTGGCAGAACAGACAATAAAGTTGACTTTGACAAATATTAAAAATACCCAAAACAATTAAATAGGAAACAAACTTGAATATAAAAACACTATAAGCACCAGGGGGAGGGTTTGTGTTATATGTTATAAGGAGAGAATGTGAATCTAAAGAAAATGATTTTCTGCACCTTTGAATTTATACAGTCTTAGTTTTGTATTTGACTTTTCAAATTGAGTTTCTTCTTGTCCAGAACCTTTCATTGTACTGACACTGTGTTAACTGCATATGACAAATAACACTGGGAACTTGATTTAAACACAGTAATATACATGTGAAAAGTATTTGTACACTGGGTAAGGAGTATAATCAGCTGTGTAACATGTTTAGAGCCCCAGTGATACTCAGTCTATGTTATTATCAGTAAGTATTATTTGTTTTTATACAGAGAAGGGGTTCGGGGAAGGTCCTGGTCCCACGAGGCATCTCACAAAGTAGGTGAGTCACCTCAGCGGTCAGACCTTTACCCGCTCAAAAATTCATCTCGTAGTTTGAACGAGGACACAGGCGTCACCCCGCGTCGTTATTTTCCTTACTCATCAGTTTAAGGCATGATGAGGAGAAGGCGGGCACGAGCATAGAGCGGGAGCCCCGGTGTTCTGTGTCAGGGTGTCAGCATCCGATCGGGGACAACATGTCGGGGAGTGTGTAGAAACTCAGCCGAGGGGGCGAGGTGGTTGTTTGTTACATAATCAGAGACGAGCAGGTTCCAGATGATTCATAAAAAGGTTTTAAACACTTGTTTCTGATGTTTGTTGTCAAAATGTGGGCGTGTGGCGCAAGGGCTTGTGGGTAACGAGCATCCGGGTTCCCTCACAATCTCGACACCAATAATAGATTTATAAACCGTGTGTGAGTGACGGTGCGGTGATCACACCAAAGTCACTTTGATCCGCGTTGCACTAAAACTCGTTTTAATCCGTATAATCCGTGACGATTAAACGAGATTATTTAAAACAACTCAGCGAAACACCAAATCCCGTCGGGCCGCAGTGCACCCTGGGTGAACTCGGCTTCCGTAGTCGTACATAAAGATTTGTCAAACGCGAGGCGGTGAGAGAAAATGGCAGACGTCTCCCTGGATGAGGTGATACGACGGCGCGGTATTAACACGAAGGCCCCAGCGAAACGGTACAAAGTCCACAACATGTGTCGGTTAATAATCGCGCAGAAGCGACGCAGTAACTTGCCGCATTTAAACAAACTGCGTAACGGAGCCCGAGCGCTGCTGCTAGCTAGTTGACCACCGTATGCTAACGTTAGCTGATGCTAGCTGTGTCGTTAAATGCTAAGCTAAGTAGCTGATATTATGTGTAGGCCTCCAAGTTGGAAGCTAATTTTAAAATTTTTGGAAATTCATCTATATCCCCAGCTTTTTTTTTGAATAATGTAGGTTTAGTCTTCGAAGTAGCGCAGAGGTGGAAACGCAGTTACTGGTCTGCTCGTGTTTGTAGCTTTACTGGTCGTAAGCTAACCAGTAAGCTAATGATGTAGATGTTGCAGCCAAAACCCGTAGTTCAGTTTCGGGAAATGAATACGTTCAATTATAATGTTTGTTTGTTCAAGGACCAAGTTTAAAACATGTCTATATAGTCCTCATCATTATTGTTACAGCCAATACACTATATATCATGTATAATATATATGAGTAGCATTGTCTTGTAAATATCAAAGCCCCAGTATATCAAAGACATTCCCACTTTCTGGGTTAAAAGAGTTAATTCACGCATTAATAAATTAAGCTTTATTGTTCTTTGTGATGCTGCTAAAATATGAAGTATTTGTAGTAAGTAGAATCCATATACACAATCCTAATGTGGGTAATCGTAACAATTGCTTTTCTTTCCTCGTAGGCCCACGTTTGCATGGGGTGCAGGAGGAGCCGGCAAAAGTTTTGATGCCCGGCAAAAGATTGGAGTTGATGTCAGACAGCGGCTTGGAGGTGGTGGTGGTGGAGGAGCAGCAGCAGGTAAAAGCTACAGATGTTTCATAGACAAATTAAAATGCCTTTATGCTCAACTGATCTTCAAGTGGGATGTTGTAGTTATTAAAATACAAGTTTACTATCAAAACCATGTCTCCCCTCAGGTTTTCAAGTGAAAGATGCCAGAGAAAAGCTGGTACAGAAAGATGCCCGCTTCAAAATCCGTGGCCGAGGCGGCGGCGGCGGAGGAGGAGGCGGCGGCGGCGGCGGAGTGCAGGACGCACGTCAAATGATCAACTCACGCAAACAAGGGCAGTTTACGGTTCCTGCACAGGCCATGCCAAAGACAGGAGCAACACACCAGCTACACAGCCAGACACTTGTGCAGCAGATACAGATGCACCCCAACAACAATCCGGGTGGAATGAACTCACGGCAGTTTGGTCCTAATGTACAAGTGCTGAGGGGCAGTGCACCCCCACAGCTGAGCACTAATAAGAGAATGATGGATGCTCGTGATAGGCTGAGCCTCAAGAGGAGTATTGGCGGATCTATGGCAGCTGCCATCCCGCCCCTAAAGATAACAAAGACCATCCAGGTTGGTTTGAAATAAGCAGCTGTGTTTGTGTAGAATCAGCAACACACCCTTCTTGAAAGTGTGTCTATTGAATTGTTTAAACATATTGTCATGCTCACTAATACATGATGCTTCCTTTTACAGCAACGGCCGTTAGGGATGTCAAGTGGCATACGTCCAGGCACACAGGTAGAGCTCTTTTTCCTGTAATGTTAAAACATGACAGATTGAGTTGTGTTTTCAAGAATTTTAATCTGAAAGATGTTATTTTTCCTTTAATGGCTAACTCTGTAAAACATGGTTCTGACAATATCCTTTCAAATCCCACAGCCTGTTTCAAATGACCTGAATTCCAACTCCAGTAAACAAATGAAGCTTACTTCTGCAAACATGCTACAATCCCGGGTAAGAGCAAGGACTCAGCACAAACTTAGTAGTATTATAAAGTATTATATCAATTATTACATCCTAGCAATTTAATAAAACTCTTCCTTTCCACTCCTCTATTTCATATAGTCTGGATCAGTTGGCTCCCTATTCTCCATGTCATCACCAATCACCAAGGTGGTTCAAAATGACTCCTATACAGCCCCACGTCCTCCGGTCCCTGTGACTCCCACCCGGTCCAACAGCAGCATCACTCCCACCCGATCATCCGCTGCAGCCTTACAGCCAATCTCCAGGAGCCTGCAGCAAAGCCCAGCAGAAGCCAGCACAACTGCCCCTGCTCCCCCTCAGGTAATCATCTCTTACTTGCAGCTGTAGGTCAGAATGCACTCCTCTCCTTCCTTTGTAGCATGTAACCTTTTGTATTTATTCAGAGTAATTTACATGGATGCAACACATTCTATTGAAAGAAGCCACCCAAGATAAGCTTGATTGATTGAGCCCATCAGATGTTCCGATACCAATTTAACAACTTATAATGTATATTTAAACTGCTGTGTGCTACTAACTCTGTATGCAAATGATGATTCCTGTCATTGTTTTAGGGCTCGGCTCAGGTTGAATCCTTTGTTAAACAAAAGCATACAGAGAATACTCAAATGCTTTATGATAACATTAGTGCCACCCCTCCAATCTGAAGTCTTATACGATACACGTTTTACTCATGGGACTTTCTAGCAAATCTCTTCTTCGCCCTCTATAAACAGTACTCAACAAATCAGAGTTCAATTTAACCAAATGAAAAGGTGTTTGTTTGAAAACACTTTGACACATTTTTAAATTAGTCATTTCCAATACAGATGCTTTATCATGTGCTGTTGTCATATTTCTTTCCAGCCCACTTTCAGTCCTTTGGAGGGGACAAAAATAACGGTGAACAATCTGCATCCCCGGGTCACTGAGGAAGACATAGTTGTGAGTGAATCAAACTGTTTGACTACAAACTTTTATATTTGATATTCATTTGTGTGCTGAGTGCTGTTGTACCACCATGACTCATTCAATGTGTGCTTATGCTATTCGTCCACAGGAACTGTTCTGTGTGTGTGGTGCCTTGAAGCGAGCACGGCTGGTGAAGGTGGGTGTGGCTGAAGTGGTGTTTGTCCGCAAAGAGGACGCTGTCAGCGCTTACAGGAAGTACAACAACCGCTGCCTGGACGGTGAGTGCCAGTAGCAAGGACACACGCATCATAGGGGTGTCTAGGTTTTGGGAACTGGCTTGTTGTGCATACATGACTTGAGTAGATATGACAAGTTTAATGGTTGAGGACAATTTTGTATATATTTAATCAAACTAAGTGGTTTTGTTGAACTGAAGGATGATAGCCTGCTTGGTTATACTCTGCATTAGAGGGACTACGACTCTCCAGAGTGATGAAGTTACTGTGTTTCTGTGTATAATAACTTTTCTCCTTATTCATCTCCAGGCCAACCCATGAAGTGTAACCTTCATATTCAGGGAAATGTCATCACGTCTGATCAGCCCATTCTATTGTAAGTGAACCTGCAGGGCTCCGTTCCTTCATTCCAAATTAATCTGGTGTAACTATGTTTGCATGCAAATACAAAATTTAGCATATTTTGCCTTTAAGTATAAACATCCCTCATATGACTCAAATTAAATATTCATGTTATCAACTTCATATAATCTAGCAGTGACTATTTAGGCATGATTTGTTCATTCTTACTTGAACAGTGACACAGAAAACACATTTTGGAATTGGGTTATTCTGTCTAAGATATATATATATATTTTTTTTTTAATGCTTTCAGTGGTTTCAGGATGGACAATCAAGTCGTGAGGCTTAGCTTCCTAACAGGTTCTATTTAAACCTTTACAGAACCCATACAAAACTGAGTACATGTACAAATAAGGATATTCTTCACAGGACCACAGCCTCTGTTCGTACGTGTGACGATTCTATTGGCACCAAATCAAACACATTTAATCACATTCGGGTGATGCATTTCATGCAAAACCTATACAGACACTGAACTACTGATTTCTATACTTACAAGTGAAACTCTACCCAATACTACCTAAAGAACTAAAGACAGAAAAAGGTCTTACAAGCTTTACTTTGAAATATTAATTGCAGTGACTGTTGCCAAAGTCGTGGCTTACATCCTCCACTAGAGTCTTGTAATTGTAATATGACAACTACCATTTTTCTGGAAAATTAGTGGAGTTTTGACACTGTTCTCTCCCCGGCTCCTGCAGGAGGCTCAGTGACACCCCAGGCAGCAGCACAAAGAAAGACGGTCTCCCTCCCTCCTTGTCTCGTCCCGCTGGTCAGCGCGCCTCCTCTCATCCCACTCCAGAGGTCGACCCACAGACCATCCTAAAAGCTCTGTTCAAGTCCACTGCACAGTCCAGCACCACCGCTGAGCCCCCCAACTCACAGGCCACCGCCTTTCGCATCAAGATATAGCTCCTGTTTAGTGAATATTGCTGCATTCTCAGTGTTTAGAAAGGAACTGTGGTTCTCACCTTGACCGCAGCCATCATTCTCATAGCAAAAAGATTTTTACACATTTGATATACATGGAAACTCCGGAACCTGGAATTCATGGATGTCGACTTCCTGTTTTTTGTTTTGTGGTTTCCAAACTTCACCCGTTTGTTTCTTAGATGGACCAGTGGAAAGAAACGTGATGTGGTTTGTTTTAATCCAATGAGGTGGTGGATGCCAAATTACACTGTTTAGGGTTGCTGTTTTTTTTTTTGACAATTCAATGTCACCTAATCTAAACATGTTGAGTTTTTTTTAATTATCCAGTTTGACTCTAATTAAACCAAACATCCAAATAACGAAGAAAAGGGTGGTACATGGGTCGTATGTTCAATTATATTGTCTGCATGTATTTCAAAGTGTGTGTGTGTGGGAAGAAACGGACCATCGACAAATCCTAATTTAAACCACAGACGATGTCTTACCATCCAAAATGTTCAAGAGTTGCTTGTGGTAGAAAATCATGAAGGACCGGAACTACGATCCCATCATTTCAGTGAACCCATCTCATTTTTGTGGTATCGAGATTCTTGTGTGTTCTGTCGATAGTTTTACTCGGCTGTCTCGTGTTCCAATCGGCATATGTTTAGTTATTTCTTGTATGCGTTACACTTGATTTATCTTCAAGGACTGTAAATTACTTTCAGACGCTTGTCAGTCAGTCGAGAGGAGCCTAGAGAGTGAAACGTGAAATGTCACCATTAAATATTTAGCTTTGTAGCTGTTGTCTGAGACTCTTCTTTCCTGTTTTTAATATGATCATTGAATAAGTGTCATAGTGAAAATAACATCAAATATAGAGTGGAGAACTGATGTAAATCGAATATTCATCATTTTATTGTAATTATTAATTGTGGACTTTACCCATTATGTGTTTATATAAATACATATTTGTGTAGCAAACCTACAAGGTGCTTCACAAGAGGAAAAATTATAATATAAATATTTATGGATATAAGTCATAAAAAAAATTACAATATAAATATGGATATGATTAAAGAATATTTATAACAAAAATTGTATACATACTAAATACGATGCAAACATTTACACATTTAAATCCGTTTGTATTATATTTCTTTGCATATATGTAAATATACAGATATGATTTATTTAATTACAGGAAAAGTTATTGTATAAAATGTATATCAGAATGAAAACATAATATAACTATAGTAACGAATACAAATATAAAACACAGACGCTCAAATATTTTTCTTTTACGTTTTGTTTGTACTTCCGGTGTGAGAGGTCACAACAAAATGGCGGCGTCCAAGAGGAAACATGCTAGTGGGCAGCCTTGTATCATTCCTGGAGGATTCGCAGGTACTTTGTGATAAAATGAAGAATCTTTAAACACGTGTTTACACCAGGACCGAACTTATTCCTTGTGATTTGACTGTGATGGAGGTTATTGATCTGTAGCTGTTGTTTAGGACGGACAACAGGGGTTCGCCTGATGTTCACAGATGTTTAACTGCACCGAGAGACGTGTCGCTTTCTTCAGCTTCTCTCTTCCTCTCTCCTCTTCCTCACAGTCTTGTCCCTGAAGTTCAGCTCCGACTCCGCTGCTCAACACACAGTTTATGTGAAAGAGCACAAAGTTCGAGCAGAGAAGAATTCACACAGACCTCTGGACCGGACGTTGTTTGTCCTCAACATCCCCCCGTACTGCTCCGAGGTAAAGTGTGGGTCTCTGGGATCCTCCTCTGAATAAGTTCAGACTTATCATTGTGACAAATCAAATAAACAAATTACAGAGTAGAGCACAGAAATATAGATCAAATCCAATAAACGTTACCGTCCCCATGGGGAGATTGTTCTTACAGCAGCTGCTTAAAACAGAATATTGTGCATCAAACAACAAAAACCCAGAACACAGGGACATATCGTGTGAGACCCAGAATAATAAAGCAGAATAAAAGTTAGTTGAATATTGAACCTGCCCTAAAAACATAAAACACCAAAAGAATTTAAAGCTTTAAAGATGAAAAACAAAAACTGGCATAAAAACCTAAAAACCAAAGTGTAAAGGTTCTTTAGATACACGGCCGAATCTCCATGTTTCCTTGAGTCGTGTGATGGACGTTGGTCTTATCTTAGCACAAATCGTTCCTAATACCAGATTACATTTTTCCTGCTGTTTGTGTTCCAGGCCGTTGTCACCGAGTTATTCTCCCAGTTCGGCCCTGTTCAGTCGGTGGAGCTCAGGGACCATCCAGGCTCCTTCCAGGACTCCGGACCCAAACTGAGCAAGCTCTTCAGACCAGCCGAGAAGAAGGTTGGTGCTTGGTTCCTCCTGCTGTTTGCAAAAAACATTCACACTACGAGTGTTTTACCTCGTGTGTCTCTCTCCACCTCTTCCAGGGTTTCAAAGTTGGATATATCGTGTTCCAAAAGTCCTCCAGTGTAAATTCAGCTAAATCCCACCCAGATGATGAGCCCCTGGTGGTCTGCACCGAGGAGCGTTCCGTGAAGACCGGAGTACAGAGTGAGTCGTGCACTCGTTTCTTTCATTAATGCAACATTTAATATTATTTTCTCATTTAATTTCATACTGTGGTGGTAGTGTTTTTAATCTTAGTCTTTAAAATGTGAACCAAGTATTAGACCAGATCTCAAGAAACATTGAGGACACATGAGGGTTCAAACCTTTTCTTATCGCTGACCACTTGTGATCCGATCACTTAGCACAGATGTTGGTACCAGGTCTGATCAGGATCTTAAGAGTTTCATCCTCATGACACATCTGTGGTGTATTTCTCTCACCAGAATGGATTCACCAGTACACAGAGTCTTTCATTCAGCCGGACAAACTACAGCAAAAAGTCGACTCCTTCATGGAGGGCTACGACAAGCGGAAAAGAGAGGTGAGAATTCTGCAGCATCACACCGCCCCCCCTGCCTCCATCCAGAACATGTGACTCAACCTGGGTTTTGTTTTTGTCACAGATAGAGGAGCAGCAGAGGAAGGAGGCTGAGCAGGAGCAAGAGGACGAAGAGGGCTGGGTGAAAGTCACCAAAGGTCACAAGGGCGCCAAGGCCCGTCCCCACAGCGAGGCGGCCAACAAGAGGACTCTGCAGAAAGAGATAAGGAAGAAGAAGAGGAAGGAGCTCATGAACTTCTACTCCTGGCAGCAGAGGAACACACAAAAAGAACGTAGGTTGCTTATATTTAAACGGTGCTACTGAGCCATTGTAAACATATTTAGTAGAATTTGTCTTTAGTTTATTCTTCTCTCTGGAGGCTAGAATTTGTCTGAAGGAGATAAAATAATCACGCTTTGTAAAATCTGAACGTCCATGATACAATCTTTTGTGTTTGTTTTTCAGATATTGCTGAACTAAGGAAAAAGTTCGAGGAGGATAAACAGAAAATCGCTCTGCTGAGAGCACAGAGGAAGTTCAGACCTTACTGAGTAGACTACCAAGATTCCTATTCGCTCATTGCACTGCTTCTCTTCAATGTAAAATCTTTATTATAAAGGAATGTGTTAATAAACTGTTATTCTGATTCACTATTTCTCATGATTACTGAATAACTTGCACCTCAGAGGAGATGAAATACGTTTGGGGGGGAAAGTGGATTTCCAGAAAGTGTTTGAAAGGTGTCATCCAGGAGGAGACAAACAAGATCAAGTAGTTAAATAGAAATCACCAAGTTAGTTTGGGAACTATTCCAAACCCAATAACTTGCACCCTCTTATTTAAACACTTTTTACCATCACACCAGTGTCTTAAGTATCCAAACCTGAGGTCAAAATAAATTAGAAAGCACATTAGAGAAGGTCAAATGATTTACTGGCACGGTTCACTGTCAACTTGTGCTTGAGAAGGTTTCTGTATATTTGTCTTCCGACACTTGGTGACGCTCAACCACACAGTGAAGAGCAGGATCAGCAGCAGGGCCGCACCCACACCAGAGAGGATGTACACCATCACATGGAACACTGTGGAAGAGGGAAGACACTTTCATGTTAGGTTTTCAATGCCGTTTGCCTTTTAGCAGGAGTACGTAAAAACCTAAAAAATTATCTTGAAACTTGGCCGAAATGTGGGGTGTGGGGCCGAGGATGAAGCGGTTAACTTTTGGGGTGGATTCGATTGAGGGGGATTTTCATTAGGAGTGAAGTTCTAGTTGGTTTTGTGCTGAACAGGACTTACCTGTGTTCTGCTTCACACACGGACTGTCTTCCACTTCAGTGTTGTTCTGTCCCAGCATTAGTGGCCCTAAGGACACCAACTGGAGCTGGTCAGACGTGGTGTCTCTTCTCCGTCTCTCACCCTCGGATGCTGGGAGAGGAGAGGAGGAGATATAAACAACCACACACACACACAAACATGTGATGCACAAGGTGATGATGTACTCACAAATGATGGCACAACTCTGTGCACAGTCAACATCATCTGTGCAGATCTCCACCCAACAATAGAAGTACATCTACGTGAGAGATTACACAGTCAACACGTCACCATACAAGCCGTTTGCTGGGTTTAGTTAGTTAAGATAATAAACTCCTGAAACCTTACCTCCTCCTCACTGGGATGTCCCGTATGAGGATCCACGAAGGCAAAGGTCTTGACATCAAACCTCCTCACTTGGGAGTGGGAGGTCGTCCTCCCCCATTTGTCCACAGGGACAGAGCTTCTCATGTTATCCAAAGGATTCGGGCATCTAGGAGATAATTCAGCTGTCAACTGCACAGTAATCCATGCAAATAGTTACCTTCGCCAGGGAGCTGATGTTTCCATGTTTGTGCAAAAACTATGAAACTAATTACCACTAAACTTGGTGGAAGATGAGTTATGTGTCAGGGATCAGCTTCAGGAAATGTTCTTTCACTTTGAGAGAGCATTTCTTTAAAATTTTCATTGATATCTCAATAATTGGATCTTGATGAATAAAAATCTGACATTTTTAGAGAAGTGATATTAATTACTTTGTGAAATTTGGTGCAGATTCAAATACAAATCTGGATCTAGTGAATTTGACTGTGGTTTAATGAGGGGACTGTTTGGCCTGTGGAGGTTTGAGCTCTGCTGAATGACATTCTCGTGTTACCACTGTAATTTCCTTCGTCTTACCCGTCATACAGGAGCATCCACACAGAGTGTCTGGACACGGGGTGGGCAAAGCAATCCTGCACCCGCAGGGAGAGAGTCGGGTCTGGGGAGGGTTGGGCGATGGACACTTCCACATAAGCAGCTTTACGCAGCGGCAAACTCAGAGGAAGCTGCTCCTCGGGAAAGAAGGACGTGAAAGATGCATCTAGAACAAGAATCCCAAATACAATCACTCAGGTTTTGTTCTAAGGACCAAACAAGCACACTGCTCTTCATTGTATTACCTGTGGCTATTCTCATCTGCACTCTGATGGTTCCCAGTGCAACCACAGACGGGGGGTTCGTCATTGCGTACAAGGACCTCACGTCTGCTGCAGGTGTCAGATCTGATCTCGCGTACTCGCACCGTACCTGGAGACTAAATCCCCACACTTACCAGTACATCACTACAATATAATGTTTTCATAACCAGTAAGTCCTCTGCCAGAACCATCAGCCCCACAACGCTGTGCAGCAGAGGTCAAACCTGACCTGAACGGAGAATGTGTGGATGTTCTGTCCGTGTGCAGCTCCTCCACCTCCACATCATAGATCACAACATCTCCTTCCACCTAAAAGCCAGGAGAGAAAGAAGGAAGTGGATTCAAGCAACCTTTCACTGATATTAAAGAAATTCTTGAGGCGTAAAATGATTAATGCTGTTTTAATCCTGTGACTGTATGAAGATGATATTGACCCTTGCTGTGATTTAATTTGATTCCAGATTTACCTTTGTTAAAGTAAGTGATATTTTATGGAAGTGCTAGAGATCAGATTCTTGAGCAGCAGCATCACCTTCTTCTTTGCACCACAGTCTGTGACTCCGATCTTGAAGACGGCCGTGTCTGCGGTGGCGACCACAGGGAAACACTGCGGCTGATCTTTGACTATGAGGCTGCTGGGAGTGACGGGCGGGTCCGTGTCTGTGGCCTTCACCGAGAACACGAAATGTCCGTCCAGAGAGCAGGCTGGAGGGTTCATGAGCAGAGGGGAAGATTCAAGATTTATATAAAACATTTAAAAAAGGAGCAAGTTGTCCAATATGGCTTCAATCTCACCGTTGAGTCTATAGAAGCAGGTGGAATCATCAGCATCATAGCAGCAGCCCAGTTTGTAGCAGGCGTCACTGGAAATGATTTGATGGCCACAGTCCACTCGCAGAGCTCTGTCTGTGCCACACTTTCCAGGCAACACTAGAGAAGAGCAGCGTGTTTAGGCTCCTGAACTGGTGCAGTGAAAAGTCTGTATTGTACATCACAGCTAATGTCACTTCTGTGTAAAGCAAGAAAGAAATCTCAACCAGGGTCAAAAGACAAATGTGCTATTGAATTTTAGCTGCTCCCTCAGCCGTCTCCACTCACATGTCGGCTTCAGCGGAGTCCGCTCGCCCTGTCTCCTTATCAGAGGACAGCTGATATTCACCCTGAACCACTGATCCTCTCCCTTCAGCTGCACATGCAGAGGTATGACCACTCGGGTGCTCTGAGGGTCAAAGGTCATCACAACATGGACGTTAGGAAGGCTGCCATTATTGGATTCACACACACACACACACACACACACACACACACACACACACACACACACACACACACACACACACACACACACACACACACACACACACACACACACACACACACACACACACACACACACACACACACACACACACACACACACACACACACACCTGGATGACTCATTTCTATTTACATGTCTGCAACATTTCCGACATTTCCTGCAGTGCAAATAGATCCATGTGTCATTCATTTATTATGAGCCACAATTAGAAATGAAAAAAAACTCTTCATTTGGGAGGCAAGTAGGTAAATACTTTTTTTCAATATATGTGTTATACTTTATTTCCCTGAGGATCCTGCCAATCAAATTCTCACACTGAATGATTTAGTGTTTTTACCTCAATCTGAACGTAGCAGCTGTCATATCTGCTGAAGAAGGAGATGCTCTGGTTTTTCTCTCTGCTCGACATCACTCCACACGAGTCCTCAGACTGAGGCACTGGGACTGTGGCCCCCGACACATCTGACAAAACACATTCACACAAATACCATTTTTAGAATGAAACAAGGGGGTGGGGGGGGGGGTGTTTCAGATAAGAGAAGATAAGGAAGGACACTTTTTGTCCCACAGTGAGGAAATGTGCTGTGTTGCAGTAGCAATAAGGACAGTTAATAGAATATAATCGTAACAATAACCAAACCGTTGCAAGGTACTTTACAAGTTAAAAATGAATAATTGAAGGCAAACAATGGGCAATTTAAATTCAAGACACACATATGAATCCTGACTGAGCAGAGTGCACACAGTGTATTGACTTGAATCTTACTTCTCACATGTATATTGTTTCTGACCAGCGGAGCAAACACAGCTTTGATTCTCCAGACAGAGCAGGTGACTCTGGGCAGGACGAGCAGTTTCCTCTGCTCGGGGGTTTTCTCCACCTGGACGCCGGACAGGCAGCAGCAGTGCTGAGCCACGAGCGCAACACAGAAAGAAATCCAACAAAGTTTAACACCATCATAACTCATCTTGTTATCACTGGGATGTTTTCACTGATACGTTTCCTGGCTCCAGAGACTCTTTTCTTTGTGGGTCACGTGACACCTGTTAATTAGTGTTGATTGGTTTGAAGCTTGTCATCCTGCAGAGCATCAGCACAGCTTGGAGGTATGTGTTCACTGGGATGGAACAAAGTGGATATACTGTCACACACTTTCTCTTTCTTAGAGGAGTGAGACAGAAAACAAAGGGAATTAATGACATAACACAGGTCAAGGTTTAAATCCTGGCCCGCATCGTGCTGAGCGCCTGTTTGGCCTGATGTCTCCTCAGGGAGCCGCTGAATGAAATCGTTGCGTAACTCAAAGGCCTTTCCAACCTCAGCCCTCCACCCCGTCTGCCTATGGCGACGCTTGTACCCATCCACTTATTATACAAGCACATCCTAAACCTCTATTCACTGCTGCATCCCGTCAGCATGTGCTTCAGCCTCTGTTGAGGCTCTTTCAGCTGCGATGAATTCCAAATTCTAAAGTGAATGTAGAACTGTTGATCTTGTACATGTGGACATGCTTTCATCATGTCATCTGAATTAGGGATGAGGTGTTTTCAGTGATAATTCACTGGTTCATGATATTTTTGACACTGGATTCGCTAACGTGAGGTAAGACAAGTTTATTTGTAGCATGTTTGAACAACAAGGCAAAACAAAGTGCTTTAACCCTTGATCTGTTCTTCAGGTGGTAATAAGCTGACTTTGTAATTGTGTTGATAAGGCCGTTACCATTAAGGTCGAGTGTCTGACTCCAACCAGATTTGTGGCTCAGTTTGTGGTTTAACATTAACTTCACCGACTCTTAATCATTCTGTCCTGTCTCCAGAAACAGTCACATCAGTTTTATCTTTGTTTTAACCAAAGAAGATTCTGACTGATCCAATCACTGATTTGTTCAATGCACTCAGTCAATGCCTGTGTGAGATAATAGTCCCCTGGGAGGTTGGTTATGTAAATTTGTGCTCTGTATAACTGCATAACTGTGGAAACATATAGTGCAAAACAATCACATCTTTTAAATACCGTTAATATATATAATAATTTATATAATTTTAATTTATACTTAAGTCCATGTGATTATCATAAAGTACCTATTTAAATCTCTGTGTTAGGAAGTTTTCTGGAAGCTGGTGAAAGGAGAACTCAGGCAGCAGCTGAAGATTTTAAAGTAGACTAGATGCATCAAGGAGACCAGAAGGTGAAACAATATACAAATGCTGACAGAGTAACATGAGCAGTTGTCACCCCCAGGTCTGAAGATGTCTCCCACAGCCTCCCAGTATATCTCCCTCTACTTGCTTCACCCATTCTAACAGCACATCCATGAAAGGCTAGAATTGCTGTCTCTCTCTGTTACATGTAGGTGTTCACATCCTATTGGACAGTTAAGTCTAAAGTATTGATTCCTTAATCACATTGTGTCCTTACGTCTTGCCCCTGGTGAATTAAGAGTAGAAGTTGGTGTCTCTCTGTCTGGAGCATCTGAGTGAGATATGAACGTCCCTGAGCGTAGACGCTACAATGTCCTGTTGGTCCTTTATCTAGAACCTGACCTTGGTTCTGCTTAGAGAGAGAAGGGAGTATCTGTGGAATGAGACAGGCACTATTCTCCTGTACAGATATACTGTAATATACAATATACATAATATATAGTGGAATATACAGTAATGTGTGAGGATGGTCAACAATTCGACGGACACAGAGAGGATGGAACTCACAGGCTGAAGTTATAATTATTGTTATTATCATTATTGTGATACCTGGTATTGTTACTATTATTATTGATATTGTTATTTTCCCCTGATTGTTTTTTAAAATTATTATTATCAATATTGTTATTGTTGTTATTGGGCGTGTCTGAGCCGGACACGTGACGTCACTGCGCTCTGATGACAGTCACGAGGTGGTCAGGCGGCGTGGTGACGTAACGCCTGTGACGCGGCGGGGCACCCCCCCGCGGCGCGGACTCACAGACGGAAGCAGCCGGACAGCAGAGAGCAGGACGCGGCTCACCGACACACAAACATGGCGCTGAACCGCAACCACTCGCAGAACGGAGGCGTGTTGATCAACAACGGAGAAAGGTGCGTGTTCGTGTTGATTGTGTGTGTGTGTGTTTGTGTGAGTCTGTGTGTTTTCCACCCGGTCGCACAGAGACAGTGTTGTGTGTCTGCGTGACGTGTTTACTTCTCCAGTGCGTCGTCAACTCGGTGCTAGCCTCCTGCTAGCTGGCCTGGTTAGCATTAGCATAGCTAGCCCAGCTGTGTTAACGGAATCTAGAGGCGGAATAGATGTTGTGTTCACCGTTTGTGTTGCGGTTTGTTTGTGTTTTTATTGTTAACATAGACTTTAGACTGGGTGACGTCCTGACAGCTGCTTTGCGTAACAAGGGTAACTTTAGCGTTAGCACACTATCAAAACAGGAAGCAGGATGTTGACATCACGTTAAAAACATTGAGTAACGTGGGTTTGCTTCCGCTTGTTAGAGGCGGTTGTGTTTTATTAAATATAATGTGCAACTCTATGATGATCTGTGGTGTTTCCTCCATGTCCAGTGGCTGTAACAGGTTGTGTCTCTCCTCAGTGTTTTAAGGGAGTGTAAGAACGTGGAGCTGTCGTTCAGTGATGTCACGGGAAAGACCGACCTGCTGAAGGGGACTAAGAAGGGCACAGTGTTCCTCACCCCATACAGGGTACTGCCAATACTGCCAATACTGTCAATACAAGTACAAGTACAACAAATACCCCTCCTGGCCTCCTGTTTGGAAAGTGTTCATGTTCTCATGGGTCCTCGTGTGTCTCTCCCCACATTTCTCTTCCCTCTCGATCGCCGGCGTAGTTGCTGTTTGTGTCCAGTAACACCAAGGACTGCCTGGGGTCGGCCATGTTCCCCTATTATATGATGAAGGGCTGCAGTATCGAGCAGCCGGTGTTTGCAGCCAACTACATTAAAGGGACAGTTACAGCTGAACCAGGCGGTAGGTGGCCTTTTTGTTTTTACTTTTTAGTTTCTCTCGTTGTGTCCGGACCTTCTCCCGACTTTCAGGAGACTGTCAGGCGTATTCACAAGAAACAATAACATGTCCAGAGCCTGGGGAGTGCATGTGGGAGGCAGGGCTGAATATACAAGTTCTGTGTTTTTGTTTACAACACATCAACACTGACATTTGGCCCTTCTCACCAAAACCTCTTCAATCTCTGTCTTCTGTGTGTGTGACTCCTCTTTTTCATTTGAGATATTTGTATTCTTCCAGTTTTACATCTGTCACATTGTTATCAACACGCCCACTTGCCACTGTGGATTCTTTAGACAAGTCCCTGCTGTATTCTCACAAAGGCTCAAAGACTTTTTACTCTGGGGGATGGAAGTTTGAAGAATCCGCAGTAAAATACGTGTAGCTTTCTGTATTTGTTTTAATTCGACTCTGTCATCAGGTGGCTGGGAGGGCCAGGCTCATTTCAAGATGTCATTCACCAGTGGAGGAGCCATCGATCTGGGACAGCATCTGTTCAAACTGGCCACAAATGGTATGAATGCTAGTTTACTTCATCACTGCATCTAGAATTTCACAATCATTTGAAGAGGGGAAGAAAAAAGGCGAGGAAAAACTCAAAGGGTGAATGAAAACATGAGACACTGTCTTCTCCTGCAGCTTCTCGTGCTGGTCCTGCCCAGAATGGTGCTGCCTCTTACGGCTACCCGTCACCAGGGACGATGAATGGCTACGGCCCAGCCCCACCTGCTCCTCATGGCTACCCGTACCCACCCCCTCCCCAGCAGAATGGATTCTACCAGGCGCCTCCCGCTGCTCCTGACAACATGGGCTACACCTATCCAACAGCTGCTGCAGGTACAGAACTCAGTACTTTGTCATATTTGAACGCTAGAGTTGGCTGCAGGTACCAAGGACATATAGATTGTCTTTCTTTTAGGTTGGTTAAATGTACCTTTCTAAAATAATCTTGAGCTTTATGCTATGGATTCTTTGCACTTTCATGCTCAATAAAAATGTGGAAAAAAGGTCCACTGGAAGATCTGTACAGGCTTTCACAGGTTATAGCTCTAAGGTTGTGCTTCCCTGCATGTGGATGAATATTCAAGTGTGGTTTGGGCGGCGATTTTCTGTCTGAGCCCGAACGAGCCCAGGAGCAAATTAGCGCAGCCTGACCTGAACCTGACAGGCATCCTGGTTTTTGTGTCCGAACCTGACCCCAGTCATTTCCAATTAGAACGTATTGGTTCCCGACAGGTCACGTTGGGCTTGGGTCAGGTATCCACGTGTAAGCATTACACACGTTTGTTTTTGTATACGCAGATTTTGCGTTAAAAATACTTGAGGCACAGATGATGCTGCAGTTCCTTTGTCTCCCTGTCATGCCTGTGGGTTTTTTTGGTCCATGTAACAAGTTGCTGACAGATTGTAACCTCTGCTGACCTTGGAAATCCACCTCACTCGCCTTATCTCATCTGTGTTCCAGGAATGTACCCATCTGGATTTGACTACATGGCCCCACCTCCCCCTTACCCTGGGCCACCCCAAAATTGGACTGCACCCCCTCAGAATTGGACAGCAGCACCACAAGCAGCTCCAGGTCTGTTTCTCTCTCCTCCCCCCCCCTCTCTCTCTGCATGTCTGTGTCACTGCACCCGTCACATCTGATCCGTCTGCCTCAAAGTGAATCACTTTAAAGCATACCACCAAAAAAGTGGTGCTGATGTCTCATTTGCTCCACATCAAAATTACAAATCCACCCTCTTCTCCTCCCTCACGTACTCTTTTCTCTTTTTTGCACATGGTGGATTCCAGTGAAAAGTCTCACTCTGCACAAGTTGTGAGTCGGTTTACTACTGAAATGTCAGTTTGGCTGATCTTTTTTTTTAAGACAGAGTTTGAGTCGGACGTTTGCCTCCGTGCGTTATCGGGACGTGCTGCTGGATTTTGTCTGGAGCATTTCTGGAGCTGTCAGTTGTTGTGCTTCACTCGACTAATACTGTGCTCCTCCTCGCATCAGTTCTCCGCACAGTGTTGGGAGCTGCAGCGTCTGTTACTAAATATGTTCGGCAGTCATCCCGGTCTGTCTTTATCAACCCCGTCTCTGTCCCGTCTCACTTTACGCACAGGTAACTCCAAGGCGGCTGAGGCAGCAGGCAGCGCGTATTACAACCCCAGTAATCCACACAATGTCTACATGCCCATGGTCAGTTGCTTTGCTTGTCTTCTCTTCACTTGCAGTTGTGTGGCCGTGAGAAGGTAATTATACAATGTTTTGTTCTTTATTCCCACACAGGAGCGGCCTCCACCTTATGCACCTTATCCAGACTCTCCCAAGAAGAAAGACAACTGAGGCTCAGGCAGCATCACGTCGATGACACTCTTCTCTCTTCCTCTGTATCTCATATATATATCCTTAAGTCAGGAGTGGGGTTGATGGACACTCACTCGAGTAGAATGCAGAAAAGAAGATGCAAGTAATAGAGTGCTTAAAAGATGTCAGTGATAATTCCCCAGTGAGTGAGTGAATGATATTTTGGATACTGGAATAGCTTACATAACAATCACATCTTAGAAATGCTGTTTATTCCTTATACTTAAGTTCAAGTGATTATCATGAAATGATTGGCAACTTAAATCTCTGGCTTTGCGGAGCCTCGTTATTATTAACATTTCCAGTGATGAGATTAAATTTTTATTTCTGTCTTGGTCACGTGGGCGAGGGCAGAAAAACTGTCCTGGTTATTGGCAGAAAGGAGGAGTTAGTGGGGGAATGTATTTTCTAAAGGCAGATTTATTACCAAAACATTTTGTAGCAATTTCCTGATTGCAGAGTCTATAGATATTAACCTTATCAACTTCTATAAGTATTTTTGCAGTATCGTTGCAAGTACCGTGTGTTCCTTCCTATACAGATTTGCATTGAGTATTTGTTATCGATATAAGAACCAGAAAAGGGTTAAATAGTGTTCAGTGATACATTATCTGCCCGATTAACATTTCCTTCATATACGACTAATGTGCTCGTGTTCAGTCGAAGTGATTCCAGTTATTTTAAGATTCATATCTCACAGTCCCCTGCGTAGTTAGAGAGGATCAGAAGGAGAAGTGTACGCTTTGAAGAAACAGGGGATCAGATAGATTTCTTACATAACTCTTTGTATGTGCAATATTTTAACCACACATAATAAGGTCACAGGTGGATAAGCTGGGTTTACCTGCTTGACCCCTTCGACATCTGTTGTATTCATGTATGCGAGGCTGAAACCAGAACCCCGCTGTTGGGAGTCATTACACAAGTGTGGGGTTACGGGGCCTCGTGGATTATATGAAGGGCCCAGAGTGTTTCACCTGCTATTGAAACTTGTGAACGCCAACCATTTATTCCTAATTAAACTGGGGCGAGGCCCCAACAAGCTGTGTAATTACATCCCCAGTTAACACCTGTTTGAAGGACTATTTGCACACAGTAGTAGCGGAGGGAGGTTCGATTTGCATTTTGAGTTTTAGTTTGCTTGAATTTCTGTATATTAATATCTCTTTTCAATTCCTTGTACCTTTTTGCTGAATTTTGTCTGTCAGTTAAAATCTAATAAATGTCATTTATTAAATTTCACATTTTGTCGGTTTTTTTTGTCATTAAGCTTTGTGTTTTAAACATTTTAAAGTTGAATTCTGTTTTAAATATGTAGTATCTAAGATTCAGAGTCACCATTAAGACACATTTCTTTATCTTTTAGTTTGCAAATTTTAAATTATGCTCACGTTTTAATGTTAAAACTGTTATTTACTAAAACATTACTCAAATTTGCAGCCCACTGCTTGCTTCCTTAATTTATTGTCAGTCATTTTCCAAATTAAATGATTCCAGCTGACTTGTACAATTATAAATATGTATCTTTTTTTAATGTGAAACTACAAATGGTGTATGTCTGTTCTTCAGAGGTCCGTTCTTCTATTTTAAATACATGTCACCCAGCAACAAACAACTAGGCAACAGACTGTCTCTGACAATACAAGAAATAAGACAAATATCCACTCTAACTGAATAACATCTTTATTATGTTATGAAACTACCAAACCTGAACATTATATTCACTCTTATCACATTAAAATCACAATGTACAGATGTATCACGTAACACAGTCTCAAGAGTCTGAATAAATAAAGGTGTTACACAAAATAGTTACTACACACAAATTCCTTCTCGACCAACACATAACCACAAAGTCTGTAACGACACTATCGGCTAACTAGTTAATTTCCCCTCGCATCTTTCCACGCAACAATTCATAAAGACTAGTTCTACGTCATGGCTCAGTTCCTGTTTCTTCCAGTTCCTCACTCAGGAAAAGGACGTGTGCTTTTTACTACCATGGATCTGATGTTACTTCTGACTGTAAACTACATTACAGATGTGCAGAGACTACGTGACCCATGTCCCCCTCTGTCAGTCATAGTGACTGACGTTGGGAGGCTTGAACATGCCCGTCACCGTTCTTTTTCAATGTCAGGTAAAGTGGAAGGAAATCTGAAATGTATTTGTGCCGTCCACAGGGAGCTGGCTGTTCTCAGTGAGTGGGAGGGTGGTGACCTTTCCTCGTGCGTTCAGGCACAGTGAGTGGGAGTCTTGGATTTGTTTTGCACATAATTAAATCTAGTGAATAAATGATGATGTTTGTAATTAAAGTGTAATCTTTTGAGGGGGATGTTAACTTATTTGTTTAGATAAGGCAAGGATGATATAATAATCTGATTGAGGGGGAATAGATTACAGGTTACGGATTTAATTTTGGGTCCATGAGACCAAACAATGTCCCCGTCGCTCGTCCCTCAGAATGTGGTGATTCAGGCAAGAGGAAGAGCCACCTTCACACATTGACTCTGGGTAGAAGGTTGGCACCATTACTGCTGGTCTCATAGATCCATATTTATAGTATCACTGAAGTTGTTCAGGGGGGTCTACAGGGACTTTATGTACTCGTCAGGACGAACATTTCATTCTCAAATCTCTTCAGTTGTTTTTAAATACTAATTATTCACTGAGCTACTTCCTGATCCACGCCTGTGAGCCTGTGGCAGGAACATACCAGTTTCACTAAAGTCTGTAAGATATATTTTCTCTCGGCTCAGAGAACTAAACTCAAAGTCCTGTTTTCAGAGAGTTTTCTGCATGAAATACATGTGATTCCAATAAGTTCCATCACTTCTGAACTCTACGCTTGTCTATAAGCCTTTAGTCACTGTTATCACATGTTGTGTTTCCGAGTTTAAGTTACAAAATAAAATAGAGAAAAAGCGAAAAATGAAATGAGAGGATGCTGCGCTGATGTTCTAAATCCTCCCGTTGCTTCAACACTTAACCTCAGTGAGGCAGCTATTAAGTATATGTGACAAGCAAGAAGATTAATGTGGGTAAAGGCAACATGGGTAATCTGTGTGTCCACGTGTGTTCAGAGGTCAACAAAGTCGCCATATTTCTCTGACCAATCAAATACTGTTAGAGCTACAGGAGTAAAAGGGAGGTGACGGTTGGGAATGAGGACTCGACTGCGATCCAGCGCCTCCTACGGCTCCTCCTGTAGAAACCACACCTCATTGCGGCGTCCGTAAGGCTTGAGCGGCGGGTCGAAGCTACAGCAGAAGTACTGCTTGCGCTGGAAGGGGGCGGTCTCACCCAGGGTGCGCGTCAGACGCAAGGCCTCCGCTCGGTACTCGCTCTCCGCGGCGAAGCCTCCGAACTGACTGTGGAGAAAGAAACAGAGACGACGTGAATAATTAGTGCTGGTTCATTATGTGGACTTTGTAATGGCTGCACTGTCTCGTTTGGAAATGCACAGGGAGCTAAAACGCACAGGGATTTTTCAAACATGCAGCAGGGAGGTCAAGTGAATCTGCCTGAGGACCAGCTCCAGCTCTGAATCGCTGCAGGAATCTGAAAACATTAACTAAGGCCTCCAAAAATAAAAAAGGCTACGAGTGCATTGGGGTCATGTGAGGTAGCATCATGTGTTCGCTTCTCAAATCAACATGCACACGGAGGTGAAACTCGTTGTTCTTCATGTTTAACGTACAGAGTGTAGACCGTCATGCCGGGCCGCTCCTCGATCCTGATGGCACTGTCGCTGGGAGTCGGGGGGCTCTGCTGGTACGTGGTGGGGACACGGATGCCGACCACCAACCGGCGAGACAGAACGCCGTCGTTCCGCGGGTACACCGTGATGATGAGGGGCGCGGCTGTGCCCATGGCCTCACCTTGGAGGAAGATACACGAGACAGAAAGTGGGGTTCAATAGTGGAGAGAAGCAGAGGAACTCAAGAATGAACGGTTCTCCTGCAAAGTAAAGTACCCGAGACCTAAAGGTCAGGATGTGTGACTGAGTTCATAATATCATTGTCTAAATGTCAGCACTGATAGCTTCCATCCAGACACAGCAAAACAGGCCATGTAAATCTACAGAGCCTCGGTAAAGAGCAGACAAATTAAAGGATCTGGTTTGAACTTCTTGTCGGCCGAGGTTACGTTTGTCTGTTGACCTAAAAGTGAGGAAACATGAATCAGCGTCTGAACATTATTCAAATGTGTCCTCCAGTAAAGCCAAGTCATGTTTAGGTCAGAAGAGACTAAACCAGGAATATCATTTTGAAAATGTTCTCTACTCGCTGTAATAACCACAGAAACACAGTGGAAATAAAGAAAATGATCAAACTCTCTGCTTCATTATTTTCTTATCTGTGTTATTTTATAGACAACATTATTAGTGCCAGGAAAGATAATATTATACATATTAGATGGGTTCATGTAAATAAATATATCTTAGTGCCCTGATCCACTTGGAATATTGATGTTTTCACCCCCGTCCCTTTGTTTGTTAGTAGGTTTGTGTGTTTGTTAACAAGATGATGCAAAAACTACTGAACGAATTTCAACGAATCTTGGATGTGGTATGAGTCAGGGAAGAAGCCATTTGATTTATGTGCGGATCTGAATCAGGGAGCAGATCCAGGAATTTCTTTATCACTGTCTTTAACATTGTGAGAATGATTCCTGGATCTTGGTGAAAACAATCAGGGACATTCAGGGAACTGATATTTATGAGTGTGTGAGATGTGCTGCAGCTTGATGAGGACTGCTGGGCCCTGGTGGAGGTGTGTGTTCTGCTTAGTGCCATCTGATGAGTTTACCTTGTTCGTTGCTCCCACCGATGTACATGAGCAGCTTCCTCACCAGCTCCCCCGTCGCCTGGTCGAAGCTTCGTCCCTCGGAGGAGACAACGGCGTATTTGGCGGCATCATATCGCCGCACCTCAAAGCTCACTCCGTCCTATGTCGGGCAGAAAGGGAAATCAGTGAGTGGCTTTCAGGCGTAGTAGGTCAGCCACAGCTACACTGGGAGCTTTCATGCACATACACCCACGTGCACAAATCACACAGTTGTCCTCTTCCTGGCGATGGGTGCAGGGGAGAGGTTAGGCTCAGATGTGATTCACCTCTGACACACTGATGTTGACAATCTGCTCCCGAGGACGAACGGCCTGAACTGGCGTTGTTTACACTTGGAGGGTTTTGTGTGTGTGTGTGTGTGTGTGTGTGCACATATGCACATGTGAAACCAACGTGGACAGCCAAATAAAAAGATGCAGATGGAACATATTTACACTGATGTGATTTAATTTCTTCTTCTGCAGGGATCAGTGCGCTTACAGAGAATAATAGGCAAGAGATGCATCGTCTTACATAACCGTGCACACACACACACACACACAGCTTGCCCCCCCACCCCCCTCGACACACAGCGTTAATATGATGCAACAGTTTTGCATCAAACATGATTAAGTGGGGTTAATGTGGAGCACAGTCACTGAACTATGCTGCTGAGCATTAACTTTAATATGTTTTGAAGGAATGATGCAGGTTTCAAATCCAGCTCCTCGTTACACTGACATGATTCAATTCTGTGGTTTTTTTATAGCACATGGATCTGCAGTAGAGTTTCATAATGTTATTATAATGTTTACAATAAATCTGTAAGAATCTCAAGAATGATCTGTGAAATAAAAAATGATCATTTCGCAGATTTTTTCTGCAGCAAAAAAGACGACAAATATGCTTTCCACTGTTTCCTCTCGTTCTCACATCGGCTTTCTGAGCCTGTTTTCTCTTCCCTGAAGGAAAATTAAAATCTAAAAATATCACGCATGACGATTTTGTCTTCATATTGTAACTTGATTTTGTGACTCTTTGCGTATCCTCCAGTCACAGGGTTTTATAATGTCTTCTAGCTGCTGTACAACTTTTCATCCACTGACTCCTATCTACAAACCCACTCCAGAGGAAACTCCTGTAAAAACCTGTGTGGTGTTGGTGTAATCAGACGCTGCAGCCGCAGTCATCCCTCAGCCCATACGAGATAACACTATGTTATCATGAAGGTCGGACTTGTGACAGGTAGCCGGGCTCCTGCACACTAATTACGGGGGGGTTTCGCACTGAACAGGTTGTCAGTGGGACGACCGTTATGTTCTGTACGGGTGAAACACCAAGACAGCAGAGCCTGACTTTAGTTAAGCTGTGCAATTAATTTGTCATGCGTGGTGGTTGTGTGCATGTGTGTGTTAAGCTGCTGTCCTACGAGCTAATGCAGTGATAATTACTCCGGGTCTGGAACAAAGCACACAGAAGGTGTAATCATTGCTACGACTGTCATTTCATCTTCTGTTAAAATAATGATCTGGATTCATTAGCAACGAGATTTCTCCTGTTTGTGTGTGAGTGTGTTAAGTGCGTCCGTCTGCCCTGAGAAGCAGCTGCTGTGTATTCTGTGTCAGTTTTAATTAAGAGTGTAGAGTGTCGGAGTCGGGCGGCTGCTCCACGGATCAGGTGACCAGCTCTGATTTCAATACCTGCTGTTTAAACATCAGTCAATTCCAGAGATTTGATGAACGCGCAGCTTTGACTTTTCAGCTCTGGATCACAAACAGTCAGATCTGTCACTGCTGTGACTCTGGATAATGTTCTGCATTTTTATAAACCATCCATCATCATCCGCTTTGTCCACTTTTGGGCAATTGTTGATTTAAAGTAAACCCAGAGAAGTTCTACAGGAACATGCATCGCTCTGAATGTGAGTCTGAATTTCTCAAATCACTGTAAAGCAGTTGTTTGTTCACCCACTTCTGACTCGGTGGATGTTGGTACGCAGTGTCAGAGCAGATCTGCCTCTCTGTGGGTGGGTGTCAGTTTGGGTCATTTGATTCCCCGGCCCGTTCGGTGAGTTGCGGTTGGACATCCTTTGTCTGTGCGTGAAAAGTTAGCTGCCATTGAAAGATAAACACACAAAGCCGCTGTCAGGACCCAGGCTGGCGGTGACATTCCACGGCCTGATGCACATCTACAGTATTGTACTGTAGGTCAACGGGTCAGTGGAGAAGAACCTCGAAATGGCTGTCGGGCATTTGGGCGGTTAACGTCACACATCACTGGGCTTACTGGAATTCTTCCAAAGTGTGCGCACGTTACAAATACAAGTACACAATATGAGTACATGAACACAACAAGGGGGAGGGGTCATGCCCTTCCTCATCCGTGACGTTCATGTTTTCTGTATCTTTGTCCTCATCAGGGATGGTCAGTGTATCAGTGTACACGTGTGTGAGCTCATCGTCAGTTGACCTGTCCCCTGTGGTTTCACTTGCACGAACACAGACACACACACACAAGCTATATTTCACATGCACACGTCCACAGTGCCATAATGGAAAAAAGCAGTGACCCAAAGCTTTGAGCAGAACAGTGAATAAAAAGCTTCTTCTGGTTTTATGAGTGTGTATTATTGGTTAAAGGTTCAAAAACCAAACTCATCACCGTCTTTATAAATCTGTGCCTTGCTGATTGGCAGCAGGACCCCAGGCTGGGCTGACACTCTGCCCCTGACTGGGGCTTGGCAGGCGTCCTTATAGGTCACAAGCAATTAACAGCCGGGCTGCGCAGGCAAGGTTACAGGGATGTGGAAGGAAAACAAGACCATTTTAAAACAGAATCCCCCTGAAATAACCCACTCAGGGTTGAGTGCTGGATGAAATATTCATGCACACAGGAGGAGGAATCTTGCACCTTTACAGTTCTGCAGGATTACTGCGCGTAAAGACGGAGGAGAGGTGCGTGTTGGACGGAAAAGACTTTAAAGATATCGCTGGTGAAGTTGCGTGCGTGTCCTCTCACTGCTTCTCACTCACCTTGGTCTCGGTGCTGAGCAGCTTGTATTCCGTCTCCTCGGTGTTTCCGAAGAGCGAGTTCTTGATCATGCCAAACATGTCGCCTCGGCCGGGTCACCTCTCCTCTCTCCTCTGTCCTCCCGTGCGTCCTTGTGCCTTTTTTTTTTTTTTTGTTGCGCTTTGGACCTCTCCCTTCGGTTGCTGGTCCAACTCCTGAAGGGACCTCGATGCACGACGAGCAGCGGTATCCAAATGCTCCAGAGCGGAAGAGTGCGCGCTTTCCTCCACCGATACGTGTTTCTCTCTCTCTCTCTCCTGGGAAATTAGAGATGCTGAATCCTCGCCCCTTCGGAAAGGAAAGAAGAAATCAGCCTCCACTCTGACGGGTGGACTGTCTCCTCCTCCTCCTCCTCTTCCTCCCCCTCCTCCTCCTCTTCATCCCCCTCCTCCTCCTCCTCTCTTAGATTTCCCTCCTCACAGCTTGATGCTCACTTATGTCACCACCTTTCACTCATAAACGTTTAAGTTCACCAAAAGTGGGGCATCGAGATGACAGCGTCCGTCTCCACAGCTTATTGCCCCTTAGTGACGTCACTTAAGTGTAAAAGTCACCACCTTCAAAACCCTCACCTCAAACGGAGAGAAGCCCTTAAAGGTCTCAGCCTCAGTCTGTTTGTCACGTCGTGTCTCGTCCGGGATCCAGATGTGTGCAGAGGCATATTTACATTCTGTATTTTTGCGTAACATACATTTGGACACAAGCTTGTTGGTTTGTCAGGACGCATCGGGCTCTGTATCCAGGGTTGTGTGTGTGTGTGTGCTGGTTTGGAGCCGTGCACGTGTGCTCGTCTTACTCCCCGTGTCACTGTGCGTTGCTGTGCTTTAGGGTTGGTCTATTTAAATTCCCACTGAAGGCAATGTTAGTCACCGCTGGAGAGCAGGAGCCAACAGGAAGGGGAGATTTAATGAAAAAAGTGGGATGGAAGCGTTTGTTGTGTTGTTGGAGACGAACAGAGACATGAGGAACTCACTGCAACACAAAATTCTGTTTCTCCAAGTATTTCCTTTTATGCTTTTTATGATTTTGGAGACTTCTCCTCTTGATGTCTCATTACCAGATGTTGCGACAGGTGCACAACACAACACAACACAACACACTGGCTTTCTGTCCCTCAGGAATCTGCCTGGAGACCAATCTTCAACGTTACTGTTAATAGCCGGCAAAAGCTTTCTGGTGATTACCTTTCAACTTAATGATTTATGTGTTTTTATGAGCAGAGTTTAAATAGGGGACAAACCTATGTGGCGCAATTCACGTATAGTGGAACAAACTCTGATTAAGATCAGACTCTGAACTTACTTTTATTTGTTCCGTCACCTTATAACACCTATTTCTACACAATGATATTTTTGTAACCCTTATTTTATTATATTTTAAAAATATATATTATATACTTATTTCTCCTTATATTTGGCTTCTTTTCATTCATGATTGCTTGAGAACAGTTTGATTGCTTCGTCTTTGTAACATTGTTTTATAAATAAAAATCATCATTATTACATACACTACCGTTCAAAAGTTTGGGGTCACCCAGACAATTTCGTGTTTTCCATGAAAACTCACACTTTTATTTATCAAATGAGTTGCAAAATGAATAGAAAATATAGTCAAGACATTGACAAGGTTAGAAATAATGATTTTTATTTGAAATATTAATTTTGTTCTTCAAACTTTGCTTTCGTCAAAGAATGCTCCATTTGCAGCAATTACAGCATTGCAGACCTTTGGCATTCTAGCTGTTAATTTGTTGAGGTAATCTGTAGAAATTTCACCCCCCCCCCCCCCACGCTTCCTGAAGCACCTCCCACAAGTTGGATTGGCTTGATGGGCACTTCTTGCGTACCATACGGTCAAGCTGCTCCCACAACAGCTCAATGGGTTGAGATCTGGTGACTGCGCTGGCCACTCCATTACAGACAGCAGACCAGCTGCCTGCTTCTTCCCTAAATAGTTCTTGCATAATGTGGAGGTGTGCTTTGGGTCATTGTCCTGTTGTAGGAGGAAATTGGCTCCAATCAAGCGCTGTCCACAGGGTATGGCATGGCATTGCAAAATGGAGTGATAGCCTTCCTTATTTAAAATCCCTTTTACCTTGTACAAATCTCCCACTTTACCAGCACCAAAGCAGCCCCAGACCATCACATTACCTCCACCATGCTTGACAGATGGCGTCAGGCACTCTTCCAGCATCTTTTCACCTGTTCTGCGTCTCACAAATGTTCTTCTGTGTGATCCAAACACCTCGAACTTTGATTCGTCTGTCCATAACACTTTTCTCCAATCTTCCTCTGTCCAATGTCTGTGTTCTTTTGCCCATATCAATCTTTTCTTTTTATTGGCCAGTCTCAGATATGGCTTTTTCTTTGCCACTCTGCCTAGAAGGCCAGCATCCCGGAGTCGCCTCTTCACTGTAGACGTTGACACTGGCGTTTTGCGGGTACCATTTAAAGAAGCTGCCAGTTGAGGACCTGTGAGGCGTCTATTTCTCAAACTAGAGACTCTAATATACTTGTCTTCTTGCTGAGTTGTGCACCGGGGCCTCCCACTTCTCTTTCTACTCTGGTTAGAGCCCGTTTGTGCTGTTCTCTGAAGTAGTAGTACACACCGTTGTAGGAAATTTTCAGTTTCTTCGCAATTTCTCGCATGGAATAGCCTTCATTTCTAAGAACAAGAATAGACTGGCGAGTTTCACATGAAAGTTCTCTTTTTCTGGCCATTTTGAGAGTATAATCAAACCCACAAATGTGATGCTCCAGATACTCAACTAGCTCAAAGGAAGGCCAGTTTTATAGCTTCTCTCACCAGCAAAACAGTTTTCAGCTGTGCTAACATAATTGCACAAGGGTTTTCAAGGGTTTTCTAATCATCCATTAGTCTTCTAAGGCGATTAGCAAACACAATGTACCATTAGAACACTGGAGTGATAGTTGCTGGAAATGGGCCTCTATACACCTATGTAGATATTTCATTAAAAACCAGACGTTTCCACCTAGAATAGTAATTTACCACATTAACAATGTATAGAGTGTATTTCTGATTAATTTAATGTTATCTTCATTGAAAAAAACAGTGTTTTTCCTTTGAAAAATAAGGACATTTCTAAGTGACCCCAAACTTTTGAACGGTAGTGTATAACTGTAAAAACCTTAAATAAAACTATGCTACCAGCTGTATCTATAACATGTTAAATATTCCCAGTGATTCCATCCATATGAAGTGTGATGTTTATTTACTTTTACCTACTTGCATTTAATTAACAGTTTAATTGATGCACAAACAGATGTTTGTTAATGTGATGTTACCAAGTTCGTTAAAAAACACAGGAAGTGCAGCAGTGATTAATACTTTAATGGGACAAATTAATTAACAAAGTACTTACAGTTTCTTTCATGTTTGCCTTTGGCTTTCAAAATATGCTTCAACAATTAGGAAACACAAATAGAAGCCGATGAGGTGAAGGGGTAGAGTACAGCATATTTACAGAACAACACAAAAGGTGCTCCCTCAAAACAGTCCATGACGGCGTGGCTTCTCCTGTCGGCACCATTACAGTCAAATATTCATCCTTTGGGACGTGACGTTACACAAGGAGCTGAATTGTATGAGGTCGGATGAATCAACCACAGAAAAGTCTTCTCCCAAGAGTTCGATGATATTGCCTCCTCCCTGGTCCTCACTTCTCCCAGCCTTTGCCTCCAGGCTGAGTGGGCAACCTGAGCCCCACTATGCCGGCCGCCTGCTCGATGCTGCGCTCCCCCTTGCCGTGGTAGAGGTCGTGCAGGGCCAGGTGGTTCCTGGTGGCCGTCAGGAGACACAGGTATGTGTGCGAGTCGTGGTGGGCCTCCTGCTGGGCACGGCAGTACTGTTCCCCGGTCACCTGTGAGCAGGGAACAGAAAGAACGTGATGATGGGGAAATGATGAACCAGATCCGATCATAAATAAATAATAATTCCGTTTGCACAGTAAAGCATACGATTTTCTTTCTATTTTCTGTTGTGTTTATTCCATCACTCACCACAGAGAATAATGCAACAAATGACTGTTTGTAGAGAAAAGCCTTAAGCTGTAGCTGGTGGACAACATGGAGTTAGCAGTGACTCTAACAAGAGACTACAACACAAACAAGTGTGCCTGTATCGCAGGGTCTTCTGCCACAATGTGTCTTTTCCTTCATCAACTCCAACAACCACATGGACAGTAAGCATTTGGCCCAGTCCCCACGGAGTCTCACATATACATTATAACGCCGCTGGGGGTTTTTCCGCAGCCGGGACAAATACACAGTGACAAGCGAGAGTCGCTCCAGGCGGTTTTGCTCCAGTGACTTCACATGCATTCGACCACCCTGGTGAGCCGTGTCCTCCCAAGCACAACTAACACGAGCTGCTTTAAGCCTATATGCCCAATACCCCGGTGCTTCATGTCAACAGGCAGCTGTGTGATGGACAACAGAGACAACACGAGGAATCACGAGCACATGGTGGACACGATGGTGAAATACACATCGGGTGCAGGTTATAGTATAAAGTTAAAATGGTAATAAACTAAATACACAACTGAATTTAGTCGACTCAAGTTCACAAAGTTATGACTGATAAGCTGATGAGAAAATATGTCAGTGATTGTACAAACATTTAGAGTTTATTACACATGAAAACAGTATCATCATGGTTCAAACTCCAAGGTTACTAACTCCTTGGTTGTTTTATAAGTGTATTTAACATTTTAACTTATTAATACTACATATATTTTATAAATCTACATGAACATGATCACAGTGAATGATGCTGAGGATTAAATCAATTTGAATTCACATTATAAATTAAGTAATGAGTTAGTGGCTAGTTGATCACCTGCGTCTAAGCTACGGCCCGTTAGCATCCGGCTAATGTCAACATGTCCTTCTGCCTCTCAGTCACCTTACGTGTGACGCCTGTGTCAAAGTATTTCAAAGTATTTCCAGCTGAGTGTTGTTGTGTTTCCGAGCTTCAAGAAGGACGATGACTACTTTCACGACACACGCAAAAACAGCAACGCTACGATTCAAAGAGATTCACGCTAACGCTAGCCTGTGCTGTTTGTGATGCTAGCCGGCTAACGCTAGCCCCGGATCGTACCCGCGGATAAACTCGCCTTGTTCTTCCGAAACTGGTCCAGGACATAGTTGTAGGCCAGGGACTGTCTGTAGCTCTGCCCCATGGAGGCCCGCAGCTCCTTCAGGATCCCGCGACACACGCGCAGCGGCGCTGACATCGTCGCCATGTTTTTGAGCGATGTTATCGGTGTTCGGCGGACCCAGGCATCGTTAATCAATCCCCGCACAGTCGATCAGACGGAGCCGGGTCCACCACAGGGAGGCGACATGACACCAGCACGTGCTCCTCACCTGAGACTCGACTGTCTGAAGGTAGTACTTCATATACACACAGGGCCAGCGTGTACTTCATATACAATACACACAGGGCCAGCGTGTACTTCATATACACACAGAGCCAGCGTGTACTTCATATACAATACACACAGGGCCAGCATGTACTTCATATACACACAGAGTCAGCGTGTACTTTATATACAATACACACAGAATCAGAGTGTACTTCATATACAATACACACAGGGCCAGCATGTACTTCATATACACACAGAGCCAGCGTGTACTTTATATACAATACACACAGAATCAGAGTGTACTTCATATACAATACACACAGGGCCAGCATGTACTTCATATACACACAGAGCCAGCGTGTACTTCATATTCAATACACACAGAGCCAGCGTGTACTTCATATACAATACACACAGGGCCAGCATGTACTTCATATACACACAGAGCCAGCGTGTACTTCATATACAATACACACAGGGCCAGCATGTACTTCATATACACACAGAGCCAGCGTGTACTTCATATACAATACACACAGAATCAGAGTGTACTTCATATACAATACACACAGAATCAGAGTGTACTTCATGTACAATACACACAGAACCAGCGTGTACTTCATATACACACAGATCCAGTGTGTACTTCATATACAATACACACAGATCCACCATGTTCTGTGTAAACATAGAATAAACTGTCCTGTGTCTGTATGAACGCTCGTGTGTGTCCCCATTGTGCAGGTGATACACACTGTGATGTGTCGTCACGTGGTTCCTGATGAACCAACTCCTTGTTGTGTTGTTGTTTTTATTCTCACAGACGTCTGAAAGGTATTTAAAACTCCACCAGAGGCTGTTGAATGTGTCACATGACCAGTCCTGTGCTGCATGTTTCGCCAAAGCTGCAAGAACTCCTCCTCATTCACGTGGATTCCACCATCATCTTCACAATGAGGTAATTTCTTAACCTCTGACTATTTTTATCCTCTGCACACGATCAATAAAGTCTTATCTTATCTTATCTCTATCTTTATTCAAGCAGGAGTTGCCCCAAACGTTGTCTCCTCAGTCTAACAACGTCCCGCCTGTCATTATAAATCCAACCAGCCTTGGGTCCGTCTGATAAACGGGTCAGCAGAGGAGACCGAGGGGACTGTGGGGATTGGAAATCCTGTTTCCTTTCAGGATCCGTCAGCATCTCTCTGCCTCCCTCTGTCTCTTTCCTCCTTTTTACTATGAATAACCACTTTATCACAGATACAACTGAACTGCTCCTGCATTGCAGTGCAGGTTGTGGGGAAACACTTTAAACCTCTGTGTCCCACGATGCACTGAAATGAACCGACTTCAGTAAATATGCTCCACGACGCTCCGAATAGACGAGAGTGGAGATAAAGTGCAGTCTCTGCTCCGAACGCTGCTTTTGACCCCGAATCGCTTCGATTTGGACACTTTGGAGCGGTCATCTGTCGCCATAGCAACACTGAGTTTCGCTTTGGGCAAATTGAAGAAAGGAAAGAAAAAATGCACACACCGTGGACGTGATCGGAAAGTCTTTAAATCCTTTGTCTAATTTTTTTTTTTTTAACACAAAATGGAGAGAGTGTGAAGGATTAAAGATTCTTCATGCAGAGAAAAGCTCGGGCTCAATTTTGACCTTTTTAAGTTTATTTTTAAGTGGAGTGCAGTGATGCCGTTCTGTGGGAGAGACGCTGCTAGATTTGTGTCCTCAGATATTAAAGTAACTCTCGTTTGGACGCCCTGACGACAGATCCCATGTCACTTCACTGGGAGCCAGCTCTTCCTCCCAGTGTTTCCAGTTATTTGAACCTGTGTGTTGATAATTGACTCTAGGGGGAGCCAGTCTCTTATCAGTTCTGCACACCGGTTTGGTTCCTAGACATTTGTTGGGAGGCACCCCTCTCCTCTCTCCTCCTCCTCCTCCTCTTCCTCCTCCCTCTCTCTCTCTCTCTCTCTCTCTCTCTCTCTCTCTCTCTCCTCTCACACACTCTTTCAATGAATACTAATGCAGCGAGTGGGCCCACCTCCCTTCCTCCCATCTTTTTTCGCAGGGATGGGCGGGAGAGGGGAGACAGAGCAATTCCAGCTCAGTATCCTTCCTCATGAGGCGGGCAGTGCTTGACTAGCAGCAGCCCCAATGCCTTTTTTTTTTTCCTCTCTCCCCACTGAGCAATATTGATGATACTGTGCGTTGCTGCTGCAACAATGTCTAACCTGTGTGAGTGGTGCGTCCCGTCAGCCCAGAGTTGAGCCTGAGAGGAGAGGAGGAGGAGGAGGAGGACATCTGTGGCTCTTGTCATCTGGATGGGAAGTCTTTTTTGGGAGGAGAGACAGCAGAAGAAAGCAGAAGGCAGCCGGGGAAGGGGAACAACTGGCAACAGCCAATCCCCCCTTCCACATATAGACTGGAGACAACGGAGGCCACTGGAGTATTTGCTTTTGTCTTTCGTTTTTTGTTCTTTTTTTTCCTCATCGCGCTGCTGGGAGGTGCTTTACCTTTTCATTTGCTCGCTCTCTCGGTCCTCTGTCTTCTCATCTATTTCGCCATTTACCTGGTCAACAATTTCCTCTATTTATGAGCCAGACAAGGAGGGAGAGAGAGAGGCAGAGAGACAGAGAAAGAGAGAAAGAGAAAGAGGAGGGGGATTTTTTTTTTTTTTGCCCCCCACCCCTTTATCCTCTTTTTTTTCTCCCCCTCTTCATTCATCCTCCCTTCCCCTCTCCACCGCTATCACTTCCAGCCTTTTCTCTCCCCGTGCAGCCCACGCTCCCTCCTCCCTTCGCCGCCTCCCTCCTTCTCCTCACCCCCCCTCCCCCCTCCCTCCCCACACCTCTCCACTCACTGTCCACCCATAACTTTGGCTACTTCTCCACTCCACCACTGTTTTAATTTCCTTACTTAAAAAAAAAACAAAAAAACCTTTAATAGAAACATTTTAATTGGCTTGCTTGTGTTTTCTATTTATGCCTTTTTCACTTTTGTACCTTTTCCTATTTTCCCCCCTTCTCTTTTTTCCTCCCACCATCCTATGCATCTTTTTTGGGGCGATTCTTAAATCTAAACATAGGTAGGTCTATTTAGTGTCTGTCTCAAAGTCTTTGTTCCTTATCTGTGTTTGCGAGGGTTTTTTGTGTGGGGTACACACCTTGACACACACACACACACACACACACACACACACACACACACACACACACACACACACACACACACTGGCCTACAATCTCTGGCTCCCCTCCCATCTGACTCTCAGCTGATTGTTGCCTCATCCCATGTCATCGTCACGTCACCCCCCCCCCCCCACATACTACAACCTGTGTCCTCTCACTTGTTTTCTTATCTTTCTGTTCAGACCACAGTGACTCATCAAGCAAGCATCTCCTCCTCCAGTCGTCATCACGGAGCCACATTTTGACTCTTGTCATTTCTATGTTGTTGCACACAAGTCTCTCCCTCCATTAAAATGTCTGAAAGTCCCCTGTTATATCACGCCCTCCTCCTCGTCCTCGTCACACGTCCTCTCGCCCGCTGTCATGCCCATTCAGAGACGTCCACATCCGTCCAGTAGAGGAAATGCACATTGCTGGCGAGCGGAGGTGTGTTTTTTAGTTTCCTCGCTCAAATGTTTTATCGGGTGAAGGTCAAACGGAGCAAAGGCCCCGATTCACGAGCGTCAGTTCACCGTTGTTGCAAAGTGTCTCTGAGCCGACACTCGCCCGTTCTGTCGGGGTGTCATCTGTGTTTATACACTCCTCTTTCCCCTCTCTCTCTCTCTCTCTCTCTCTCTCTCTCTCTCTCTCTCTCTCTCTCTCTCTCTGTTGCTCTCTCCCTCCCTCGCTCTCTGTCTCTATCCTCTCGTTCCCGCAGACTGACACACACAAGCACTCAAAGAGAATGGACTAGGACCACAAAAACAAAATACCTGGCTTCATCGTCCAGAGGATTTTTTCCCTCCTCTACCATAATTTTCCACTTTTTTTTTTATCACTCACTTTGCTTCAAGCTCTAATCTCTTCACATCACCTGTTTTTTCTCCATCACACCCCCCCCCCCCCCCCATTCTTAATCAATCCACTCATTGATGTATTTGTTGTTCAATTTTTAATTTGCCATCTAAAAAAAAAATGTCATGTCCTCACTTCACACGTCATTGACTCGCCTGCATCAGAGAGGAGTTGCTTTTTTATTTTGCGTCCTGGTGACGTAGTGATTTTCATCCCATTAGCTGGAATACGAGAGGCAGGTTGTTCATGAGCAATCTTTTGCATTTTAAGGAAAATAGAAGATAGGTTGAGTTGGAAGCAGATTGCAAAGTAACTGAGTAATTTGGAGTGTGTGTGTGTTTGTGTGTGTGTGTGTGTGTGTTGGCTGTAGAAAGGCACAACGATAGACAGATGCATAGCAAACCACACGACTCATTTTCCTTGCTCATCTCATCTTTTATATTTCCACGTTTTTTTCCTGAAGGAGATTTAATGCCTCTCCTCTTCATCACATGAAGATAATGGGAAGTGGGACTTTTGAGCAGCCGTCCCCCTGATAAAGCCACTCTGGATATAGCTGTTTTTCCTGTGGAATTACCCTTTAAATCCTGGATTTGGTTCCAAACGACAAAAATAATTAACAATTGTCAAAAACCGCTCTAAATTCGGGACCTTTTTTCTTTTTTTTTTCTCAACATTTTTTTTGTAACGGACTAATTTCAATATTTCTTTTCCAACCATTGAGTCTTAATGGGATTTTACTAACGCGGATTAAAGACTCAAGCAACATCTTTGTCTTAGTTGATGTAATATCCGTGATCTTTACAATTTCTCCAGCCCACAAAATTGATTACATTTAATATTTCTCAGTGTTAAGGGTTAAATAGGTGAGTACAGTGCTGTGCATCCATACATGCTGTTGCTGTTGCATTGATGATTATACTCATGCAGATATTCACTTTATTGTATTTGGTCATTGACATAGTTTTTACATGATGTGTGTGTGTGTGTGTGTGTGTGTGTGGACCCGTCATGGACGTGTGTGTGAGGTCAGACAGAATTCAAATGGGAAAAATGACAGATTTTCACAACTCACTTCACCGTCATTCATCCTTTTGAGCTTTTAATTTCATTACATGCTCACATTTCATGCATTTTAAATAAAAAAAAACCACGCTTGGATATTTTAAGCGTCCGATAATTTAGTTCACGTTAAAGGGAACTTCCACACTTCACCCTCAGCTTTGCACTGGAGCCAGTGTCCGGCTGATGTGAGGAGCCACTTCTGTCCATCACATCTGCTCAGTGCTGCTCCACGCTCTCTAGTTAATGCAGTGGAGTGTGTGTGAGAGGCATCTCTATGTGGATCAATAAAGTAATCTACATGAAGAGACGCTCTCTACGTTGCCCTCTTCACGGTGTAATTATTTTTATCTGCTGTTTTTCCAAAGATGCACAAAACGCTTCGCGGCGGGAGACTGACGGTAGAGCTCATCTCCTCGTGGAGTGTTGGAATTTGAGTGTGTGTGTCTGCAGCATAATTCACACCCACTCTCCCTCTCTACTCTTTCTCTTTCTCTCTCACACACACACACACACACTGACACTATGTCCATCTATCCATCATAGGTGCAGCAGCGATTGACCCCTTTTCTCTGATTAACTTTCGTATCATTTGGCTGACAGCGGTTTGAATTTATATGTGTCCGTGTGTGTGTGTGTGCGCGCGGTGCACGGTCAAGGTTACGGCTCCGTACCTGCGAATTCCACCTGGGACCCGCTCTCGTAACCCAGAACCATTACCCATTGTGCTCGGTGCTCTTGACACACACGTGACCCCTGCAGCCGATCCACTGATGAGCACTTAAACCCAGGTAGTCTGTCAAAAGCTGTCACAGCTGCCACGCTGCAAAATGGACGTCTCGGGTGCAAACCGCCTCTGACACATGGCTCGCCGCTGTTTTTTTTCTTTTTAACTTTAATGATCACAAAAATAGGACGTCAGGTGAAAGTCGCGTACATCTCGACTGTGTGGTGGAACGAGGCCGCAGCTGAGCGGACACTGATGTCAACCGTATGTGCCACTTAGCTGGGAAACGGCAGTGGATACAGGGGATTCGACTCCTGGAGGCTGGTCCTGATTTCACCGGTTCTCTCAAGCGTCGCTCGGGTGGAGAAGTGAGAAGTCACTGTGCAAATGAGCAGTTTGCAAGATGGATACAGTTGAGATTTGTTGGCGATCATGGTGGGACACAAGCGCTGGGTTGTATCTGTTACCGACAAGAATACGTATATATATTTTTAATCGCTTTTTCCAATTAACTCGCTTTACAGATTCCTCTTGGAAAATAGAATCGTATTTAGTGTTTTGCTAAATGCTCGTTAATGCATTGCTCCATTTGTTCTTTAGTCTAATTCTAAATTTAAAAACACACCTTCATTCAAAATCAACGATGTGTGTAGCAAATATTATAGAACAATAAATCAGCTGTTAGTTGATGACAGATCTCAAGCATCCAGTCTGTGAAAACGAAGCCTGATAAAAGTCTTCAGACATTTCACGTGTGTCTTCAGTCGCCATTGATGAACAGGAGAGGAGCCAGCAGGGGCCGAGCAGATTCATAATCCCATCCCTCCTTCCTCCGGACTCTCTCTGTCTGCCTCTCTCCCCATGTGCTACCTAATGAGACAACAGTACAACTCCTGTGTCTGGCTCTGAGCTCTGCATTAATGAAACCAGCAATAACACTCCATTAGCTGTTTTATCTCCAGCTAACGTCCCCTCCGTGCCGTCCAGGGTTCGTTGTATTCCTGCCGCACGTCGGTGTGTGTGTGTGTGTGTGTGTCAGAACCCTCAGACCCACATTGTGTCTGACGCCGCACGACAACCTCGTCCATCGTCTTGTTAAACGAGTGAATCAGTCTGCGGAGCTCCATCTAACGCTCGTAACGTTCTGCAGCGTGTGTGTCTGAATCCCGCTCGGCCATTAGAGAGCGAGCAGGACGCCTATGTGGGGCGACTTTAAAAAGTACATCTCAATTTTTATTGGCAGCACATTCACATCAAGCGAGCAGAATATGGGTCATGATCTGATATAAAAAGGCTATTCAATAATTCATCAGTGCTGATTAAGAGGACTCGTATCGACGCAGACACCGTCCATGACAGGGCCGAGCGCCGTGTGTGCAGGAAAAGCAACATTTAGGCCCTTTGTGGGATTAGTGGAGGCGAAGAAACAAGCTAAAAAGAGCCCGGGTGTTTCCACCGAGCAGCGTAGGCCTGCGTTTGATGTTTTAATCTACTGCTCGCTCAACCCGCCGGTTTCACGTGTCGACCGTGAAGTGGCGGGCGTACATGTGATCGGTGTGTTGGTCGGTCGTGTGTACATGTTGTGTGAGGCCCATCAATCTATTAAATATGAAAAGTACAATCTGTTACCCCCGCAGAGACTGGTTTATTATTCATCAACATATTTGAATTAATCATTTATCCACCTAAAGTGTGGCCCATGCTCTCCCCTTCAGTTTAGGCGTCATTATGGACCCGATGTGTTAATGATATATGATTTATGTATAATCAGGATTAATAGAAGCTATTTATTAGTCCTGTTGAGGCAGAGGCAGTTTAGCAGCACAGCACATTAGGAAAAAAGTACATTATTTATCATGTTGGGCTGGATTCTTTTGTTTTATCCTGGTACACACACACACACACACACACACACACACACACACACACACACACACACACACACACACACACACACACACACACACAGTTGACTAAAGGGAGCTGTGTGATGGATTTAAACAGATTAACGACGGTCACATTGTGTTTTTACGGAACAGAAATGGCCTTCGCAGTAGATTCGGATGATAAACAATTACACAGAGCGCCGCATATAGATCACCATTTTAAGCTCGGAGCTGTGCATTTTAAATTCCCCCTCATTTCATCTTATCTCACTAACTCCGCGGGAAGCGGGTCATGGGTTGCACACGGTGCCACTGCACAGTTTGCTTTTATCAGAGTGTAAGTGCCTGTGACCTGCTGCTAACCCTGTGTCCTCTCTGTTCCCTTTGCAACAACAGACTGGCAGACGTCAGAAAAACAAGAAGCGCCAAACATCTCTTCGGAGGAACAGAAGTGAAGCTGCTCCCGTGGAGCACAATTACCTCCAAACTGCTGCGTTACCCTCCTGACCTGTCGAGGATTTTACCTAAAACTGCTGTGAGTTCACCGTGCCCCCCCCCCTCTCTCTCTCCAAAAAGGAAAAAACTCTCCTTGTTCCCAATCAACACAGAAAGGATTATGACGAGGGAAAGAGACACACGCTTCTCAATTCATGAACATCTGCATTTGCTTCAGTAAATCCCACACACCTAATGAGGTGGTGGAGTGAAATTCAATTAATCACCAAGGCCTAAAACGTGCTTATTCGATAAAGTGCGGCTGGTTGGAGCCAACGAAGCTGCTGGTGGAGTGACACCTGAAAATGATAAGGAATAGTTTACTTCCAGCACCATTTCATTCTGCTTTTTTGGACTTAATTAAACTCATCTGTCTTTTAATTGGCTAATTATGTTGCCGTGTGGTGTGATTCCAGGTGATTAGTCTTCTCTCCCTGTGGGAAAAAAATTCCTCTAAATTTAAATTCTAAAGTTTCCATGTGATGTACGTGGACGTGATAATGGCATCGGTATAAGATCATCACCCTCAGGGACAATAACCGACACGAAAAACACGATTATTCAGTAAAGACGTGAAGAATCTCTTCATTTACAGCCGCTGCTAACGGATCAATAACCATGTTGTCTTTTGCCCGGTGCTGGTTGCAGTTCAGCCTCCCTCAGTCTGAGGCTATGAGAGGGAGAGAGGAGTCCCAGGCCGCACCATCATGCTACTTCTGAGAAGCTGGGATGAGTCTTTGGCTGCCGAAACACAAGGTAAGACAATGTGGACGCACGAGGCTTCTCTCCGGCCCGAGCTGTTCTCGGCTTTCTCTCTCGCTGTCCCTGTAGAGAGCAGCTCGCCTTATCTCACCTGTGTGTGTGTGTTTGTGTGTCTAAGTGAGCGCCGCTCCTAAAGCTCAGTGATGGATGATCTTAAACTTCCGCGGGCTCTTTTGCTTTGTATCTCACGTCGGGTTTGCTCAAGGGTCAGGATAATGGTTCAAGGTGGAGCCTGCAGACGAACGCTTTAATCCTGGAGTTTTTAGCGCAGTGTGCACTTTGATCAATGGCAGGTTCGACATGACCCGGCGCCCATCGACTATCGGCTTCATTTGCATGGATCTACAGGCATTGATCAGGCAATTAAAGGATCAGTTTGTGTCAGCCGCTCATCAGCTGTGTGTGAGTGTGTGTGTGTGTGTCTGTGATAAGATAAAAGAAGATATAATTCTCTCTCTGTGTACCAGGACCGAATTACACACAGAAAAAATTTATTTGCCACTAGGGCTCATGAGAAGCCATTATCAAATCAGCACATTCCATCGTTTTCTCACACACTCGTCTCCTCATTCGTCGGTTCTCGGCTTTTTAAATTGCTCATAAGTTGTTCACAACCTTTTTTTGACCACCTCTCTCCCTCTCTCCCTCCCTCCCTCTCTAACTCTCTCACTCTCTCTATCTCTCTCTCTCCCTCTCTCCCTCTCTCCCTCCCTCTCACTCTCTCCCTCTCTCCCTCCCTCCCTCTCTCTCTCCCTCCCTCTCTCCTCCTCTCTGCCCATGCACTATTAATCAGCTGTGACGTTTAAGAGACTCAGCCTCAGTGCAGAGGAGCAAGAGTGAGAAACTAAATTTTTTTGTGTGTGATAGGAGACGGTGGTTGTCGGGTGGCGGTGTGGTGGTGGTGTGTTGGGGAAGGGGGGGGTGGGGCTGTGTGCACGGTGTGTGAGCGCACTACAAATGCTTCCATTATACAGTTACTCCTGTTACTTGTGGGGGCGACGGTGCAGCTTGGTAATGAAGTGCCTCGGCCTCGGCCTTCTGTCGTTAGCTGAAAGTCACACGGCCGGGTCGGTGAACGCTGACGCTGCACCGCCCCTACTGTCGTCCTACGTCACACGGCATCACACCAATTAGCAGCGATGGTGAATCTCATTAACGACAGAGCCTCGCCGTCATTGAGTGAAAAATTACCATTTATTAGTCTGTTTCCTGCTCTTACATAAACTGTTAAGAAACGAGACACAGAATGATGGTTAATATCGGAATAATAATGAGTTTCGTTTTCCTTCTCGAAAAGCTTTATCTCCCGCCCCTGTGTAACAAACCTTAATGTGATTTTGGCCGCTCATTACATCACCAGCGCTCAGCTCCATTAATTAAGGGCAACACGGCTTTTCCCTCAAATCCAATTAACACCAGACCCTCGCTTCAACTCTGTCATCGTTCAGGCTCAACGCACAAAACTGGTCAAATATATTGAGGCTGCAATCTTTGAAATACGGTGTGAAATATTTATCCGATGACTCTCGTCCTACAGAGCAGTAATTAACAGCAGATTTCTGTATCGCAGCACAACACTGGGATAGATGAGCACCTCTTTCTCCTCCAATAGCCAGAACGCTCATCAGCTTATTTGGGGATAATATTCATAATTGGCCTTATTATTCTTTTTATGCTTTTTTTTTATTGGAAGTCAAAGGAAGTTTTTCTTTCTCTCTTTGTTTTCCTTTCGACTAAATTAGAGCAAATTCAGGAAGCTGGGGAGTTAGGAGGCATTTTGATGAAGAGGAGGAGAGGAGAGAAGAAACAAGGAAAGGAGGTGAAGAGAGGAAGTGTTGTTGTTTCTTGGGACGTGAATTAAAAAGAGAGAGAGCAGCTGTGAGTTTTTTCTCCGGGAGACGATATAACTTCTGATGTCTCTCCTGTTTTCTCAGCACATGCAAAATTACTCAGCAGAGTGTGGCCACGTCTCATTAATACGACAACTCCAAAAGTCTTATTTAAAGAAACCTTTCAGGCGCGTTTCTCACATTGTTCGAGGCCGTCGCCGCTGCTGCTCAACTATCATGTGATTGAATCGACTTGTAAGATGCAGAATCACAGTCACACACTCTGCTGCAACGGGGATCAGTTCATGTTTATCAAGTCCTGGGGCCACATGTTCTGGGCTTGACCTGAAAACCCAGCGAGGATCTGCGTGCTGGCATTGATTGGCTCGCAAAGCAGCAGATCAATGCGCCTCCGTTCATCCTGGTCTCCGGCAGCGGAGCAGTAACATAAGTCACCTGGAAAAGGGCCCGCAGATCCAATCATTAGCTGAGCGCTGCACTTCCAACATTTGCTTTGGTGGCATCTGTTCTTTCCTGGCTCGTCCTCAGATGCTGCTGTGAGGAGGCTCCAGGTGCTGTCGCTGTTTGTGCTCCAGTTGTTAGATGGAGCCGACGCTCAGACAACGACGTGTCGGTTTTTTCTGTATTTTTTTGCTGGTTTGTGTGTCTGTAAGCAAGATTCTACAAAAACAGCACAAAGGATTGTCACTAAACTTGGTGGAAGGATGTGGGATTGGTCAGAGAGGAAGCCAGAACATTTTGGTGCGTGTCCGGATCAGGGTTCGGTTCCAAGAACATTTTGCTTTTCAACATTTTCCTTGATTTATCAGAGAATTATTCATGGTCCTTGGTGCAGATCCAAATAAAAACTTGGATCTAGTGAATTTAAATGTGGTTTCATAAGGGGACTGTTGGCGGAGGTATGAACTTCTACTTCATACAGTATTTTTACACTTGTGTGGATGCGTTTCACGATTATTTCGTGTTTGTGGGTTTGAGTATTTGTGTTAACACGTAGCTCACCGTGTAAATTTGTGTGTTCGCACGTATCTGCACAACAACCCTCGACTGCAAGCGTGCACAGGGACGTGAGCGGCTGCCTGGGTGAGCAGCCGCGCGCTCCACTTCAGCTGACTTGTTGTTTTCCGGCCTCATCAGGAGGCTGTGTTGTTGTTGAAGCGGATGAATGATTTGTTTCAGTGTGTGCATGCTACAGGTCAGCATCTTTTTACGCAGCCGCGATCGACTGGAAACAGTGGCGCTCGTGCCTGGAGGACTAACAGAGTGTCAGAGGCTCTTAGTGTGACTGCAGCTGAATAATAAGAAATCAACACATTTCTCCATTTCTATACGCAATTTGTTCTGTAATCTGTTCTTCATTTAAATCAGCCGGATCACACTGTGTTGTTCAGAAGTGGCACAGACTTTATATACTTTATATGTACACCCGGGCGACTTGCTGCTGTCGTCCCTGATTTAACGGCAGCTCCTTGGATCCAGCTTCGGAAAAATAACACTTGTGTCATAGTGCATGATTAATTTTATACCTACAGAATCTGATTAATGTCTTGTTGCATAGAAGCTGCGACTGAGTAATGCTACTTAAACTTATTTTTGTTCATCTCCGCTCCACTAAGCTACATTTTTCTTTCCCATTATGAAAGCTGCGCTGGACTATAAATCAGTCCATACCATAAAAGGGATTGCTTTCCCTGATACCAGCAGCGAGCTACGCCCCCCTGCAAGGAGATTGGATGGCAGTGCATCATCAGCTGAGCCACACACACACAAACACAAACAAACACACACGAGCGCGCACACGCAAAATCTCCAAAAGTCTGTTTGTGATGTTGCAAAGATGAAATGGTCAAGCATGGGCAGTGACCCTCGACCATCCCCCGAGTGCACGTTCCTCCGAGTGGAGCTGGAGATAACCCGGACACGAGGCAGCGTCTCCTGGCTCTGCTGCCGCTGCTGAAATGTCAGAGCTAATGCTCACCTCGCTCCAGTGGCCCCAGCAACGCAGAGCATGCTCCACGGCCTGCTCTCGGCCTGCCTGCCGTCTCGCAGCCTTCTCCTGTGACGCTTGTTTGCCGGTAGATAATATTAAAAGCTATTGATTGGGTTGTGTTAAGGTAAAATGCCCATGGGGAGTTTAGCAGAAGAAGTCCCAGCAGGGGGGCCCATGGCTCCCTGAGGGACCTCATTCACGTCCTGTCAGAATCTGTGATATGTGGCAGGGGAGCGAGGGAGAGAGAGGGAAGAGGAGAGCAGGTCAGTCTGTCTTGTATTGAACAGAAAGATGGAGCAGACAAAAGGAAGAGAAGGGAGAATGGGATGTGAGCTATTGTCAAGTGACTGTACAAACATAATAGGTTTGTCAAAGTCTGACCGATCCAACTCTCAGACTCGAATTCACTTTGTTCCTGTTTGCATCTCTCATTGATTTGCGACCGAACGGAACCAGAGCGGCTGAAAACTGCTGAGAACGATGTGAGATTGTTCGTTTGTGAAATGTCCTGACAAACATTTCTGTGCTCAAGAGAGTTCATACTTATGGATTAATTTCCCCGACACTGTCTTTTGTGTCACTGTCTGTCTGGAAATGCTGGAGAAACCTATAGTTTAGTTTGAGTGATCTCTGTTTCCTTTCACCGTACTTTGTTTACAGTCTGACGAGTTTCTTCTTTTGCACGAGTCAAATGTTTTTCCACACAAAACACACACGGACGACATTTTGGCTCATCTCCATTAACAGCTATCTGCATATGGATGAAGATAAATTAAAAAGCCGATAGACGATGCTTTGCAATGTTTACTCGCTTTAACATAACTTGTCAAACTAGAAACGAAATCCAGAAGCTTCTGACCCCAAATTCTCATCCCTAACCTACAGATTCTGCAGATTCAGTTGTAGAATCTGTTTTATAGAGATTCGCCACCATGCTGCTGTGGAGAGAAGTTGTGAACACAGTGTTGACATATCATGACAAACTTGCTCTTTAGTTGCAGGAATATTTACTTGTAGCCCAAAATGAGGACGAGAGCGATGAAAGCAAAACAGCTGCAGGACAGAAAA
>NC_047158.1:20263448-20300948 GCF_009819705.1 Hippoglossus hippoglossus
AACTTGTCTCCTTCAAGGGGCCTATTGCTAATTTATGACCTTTGCGTGTCTTGCAAGCACAACTGACACCGTCCTGGTGGAGGCGGTGGGATGAGCCAGGCCTCGGCGGAGCAGAAATTAGCCCAATGGAGCGCGGCGTAGGTGGAACGGAGCACGGGGCCGTCGCTGTAGCGCCGCCGCCGCCGCTGCTGATGCTGCTGCTTCCCTTTACGTTACATCAGCGTGCAGGTGCGAGGAGGACGGGCTAACTGGAATTCAATCTTACAGCTTTGCACAAACAAACTCATGAATGATAATGGGTGGCTAATTGAAGGTACTGGAGCGACTCGCTGGGAAAGAGTGCGGCGCTGCAAATGGAGTGTCTCTCCCCCCCCCCCCCCCCTGGTTGTCATGGCGACTGGCGCAGAGAGGCTCCTGACCCGAGCTGGAGTCAGATCATCTTTTACGCACGCTCCCTGTAATCAGTGCCACCGCTCGGTTTTATTTGCAGCCATGAATAATTATAAGTGAACTGTTGGCGGTCACCGCGTCACCGAGCATCACTGAGCTGTTTGAAAAGTTAGATGAAGTGTGGCCTCGTCGATACGTCGGCGTCTCACACAGGAAAACATTGTGATGACTTTATTTTTCATCCACATGACTTCAAGTGGATGCAACTGAACAATGTCAAGATTGAACGTCAATTTTTTTGATGGTAAAACAATTCTGGACACGTGGACAGTTATTATCACTTCTGCAAAGGAGGTTGTGTTTTCACTCCTGTCCGTTTGTTTGTATCATTTGTTTGCAAAATTACACAAAAACAACTCAACGCATTTCCACAAAACTTGGTGGAAACTTGAGTTGTGGGTCCGGGAAGAAACCATAAAATGTTCCAGGCATTTTTATCCCTTTCTTTAACATTGTGTGAGACATTTTTATTCATTTCCTAGGAAAGAATTCATGGATCTAAAAATCAGGCACATTTAAGACATAACATAACTGATATTTTTTAGCTTTTCCCTTCTAACATCCTAAAAAACATAATTTCTTTGCAATGAGGAAAAAATGACTCCCCAGTCGACGCAGGTTTTATTTGCCTCTGGCTCCGATTGTGGTGGAAACGAAACACCCGGGTGAAGGCGCTAATTTGGCCGGTGAGGTGAGAGAGCTCCTCGGTGTTTCGTGGGTTTGTGACGTCGGACATGATGCACCGGTGGAAAATCAAATTCTCCTCCACTGGCAATGGGAAAGATTGTATTTAAATAAACCTGCATGTACCTGCGTGTGTGAAATTTGCTGCAGCTTTGACTGAATTGAAGTGAGTGAGTACCATTCTACTCAAACATTGGTTTGTAGACCGTGTTTACGACGCCCTCGACCGTATATTGGCTGTTTTTATGTTTCCTCTGTAGTTTATCTGTATCGACGATCAGTATTGATGTGTACTCTAAACTATATTTCACCCCTGATGAGCATGTTAAAGTGACGTGACCCAGTAAATACTCTGTGTCCTCGAAGCATCGCTGAGTGTTTTGACCTGTGCTTCCTTGAGCGACAGCCGCTTGGAGGTTGTTAACGTGCAGCTGACCACTCGTGCTGACCTTGTTGTGGACGGAGCGATCCCTCCACTCGTAGCAGGTGCTTTTAAAAGCTGCTTTCATCCAGGCGACGGTTTATTATCAGCTCAAAGAGAACCTGCACCCGGCTTCACAGAGGAGGTGTAGTGTGTCTGCAGCAGACATCCTGTCATACTGCTCTGGGATTAGAGAAGCCGTCTCAGCTCGGAGGAGGCTGGTTTCTACTCCGGTGCCATCCACAATGCTGAAGTGTTCACCTGTGGCAGTGTTTTGTTCCCGTCTGCTTCTGTTGCAGCCGGTGAGCTGGCCAGACTGACTAACTGTCTCTTTGTGTTGCTCAGTGGCTGCCGCCTGTTGAACTGGCAAATCTGCCCGTCCGTCCGTGTCTGTGTGTAGCGCTGCTGCTGCTGCTGCTGCTGCTGCTGCTTCTCCGGGGTGAGCGTTTGGAGGGATTAAATCGGGGGGGGGGACATCCGTTGGAGAGACGCTCTTAGATGTCATTATCCCTGTGGGGAGTCTCATCATCATCCCGTAGCCGAGAGGCGCTCGGCACTGCGGCCCTGGGAAGGATGCAAGAGAGAGAGACAGCCGTGACAACCTTACGTCTGCAAGAAAATAGTGATGATCGTGCAAAATAAAATAAAATTAAAAAACGAGCATCCAAAAGAATACTGGAGATCCGTGTTCCCTCTGCTGTTTAAACCAGTGGAACTGGCAGTTATCAAGGCGCGGGTAGTGAACTCCATCCATGCGCAGCTTCTAATCATAGCAAGGCCCATGCAAGAATACCTGGAGTTAATTGAAATGTGTAAAATTAGCAACAGAATTGATAGCTGAAAATGAAAGTCATCAGTCAATATTCCGCCTCAGGGGAGAGTGAGGAGATAGGTTTCCTGCAGCGTGTTCGCCGAGGTGCTTTGAATTCGAGGAGGTCTGTGAAAGATTATGGGCCGGATGATTTTATTTCACCTTTTTTGTCATTTCCCGTGGACCCTTTAAATCGGGGGATTAAAGAATTTTGCCAGGGCAGTTATTGCTTACAAAATAATGAACATGTGGCCAGATGTGAGATGATGTACAGCATTTAACTGAAGCTGGATTAGACTGAAAAGTTCCTTAAATGGAATGGGATCTATTTGTTTTTTCTGTTTTGGTCTGTGTCCCCCCCCCCCCCCCCGTTGCAGCGGCTGTGACGTGTGCATTGTGCCGGCGGACACGGCGGACACGGCGGACACAGAGCAGCAGCGGATTAGGCCGTGTTCTTGCTTAAGCATATTTCAGGGATCGGGTTTAGATTTATCCAAGCGTACCCATGAGATGCCGATTTCCACTTGAAGATGCAGATTCTGAGCGAGCAGCCACACTATCGTCTTTTTAAGAAACCGATCCTGCACCACAGCCGCTTGAGATTGCCCCCCCCCCCCCCCCCACAATGCAGCGGGGCAGATACCTTCCTCTGTGTTGTTTCTCACGAGTACACACACATGCACACACACCCCACACAGAAAAACAAAACATCAACAACGACCAAAAAAAACCAAAACTCTTGCACACCTACTAATCCAAAAAGGCAGAATCCTGGTGCCAAAAATAACAGCTTGGAATGAGATGGATGGAGGAGGACAGATTATTGCTGCTCTAATCTGTGAAAAGCTGACAATAAAACACATTTGAAGTGATTACAGCGCCGTTATTGGCACGGGGGGGGGGTCACTCCATGCAGCGCGCTCCTCCTATCCCTCACTCTACCTTTCTGAAGACAATGTGGTCTCCAGCAGAACTGCACGCATATAAACACTCCTGTCTCTTACCGTGACTCACGGACTGATGCTGATGAAAGGCAGCTGAGGAGAGGCAGCGAGCAGACAAACTGAGGCAGGAGGAAAAGTAAGAGAACGGGAAGAAGAGTCAGGATGGAGGAGAGAAAAGAAGAACGGAGGGGAGAGAGAAAGGGACTTTGCTGCAGAAGCCACAAATCAGGGAGAAGATTAAGCGTCTGTTCTGCGAGGCGGAGTAGGTGTAAATAGAAACGTGTCCCTAGGAGAGATCCTAGAGACCAAGTGCTTATCTCCTTGAGTGTTGTCAAAACACATTTGTCAATCTGAAGTGTTGAGGTGTCTTAGTGTCTATGGGAGACTTGATAAGCAAAAACAACAGCTGACGGTTGATGGAGGACGGTTAGCGGGAAACACTGAGTCCACAAAGACACAACCCGAACACACACACACCACCTGAGACTAAAAAGAAAGACTGAGTGTGGACGAAACAAGCTGATTGTCCATTGTCCTCGTGTCTGACTCCCGCTGCAGGACCAGCACGTCATCAAACAGCTGCAGGCGGGTTTACCTGCTCAACAGCTGCCACATCTCAGGGAACCAGGAGAAAATGCCTCACACTGAAACCCCGACTGTAAATGAGCTGAGGCTGGGTTCGGGTGTGAGGGCTCGGAGGGGGGGTCAGTGGCCGGGAACAGCTGCTCGGAGCTCGGGCAGCACATCTGCTTCGTGGATACTCAGATTATTGATATCATGCATGAAAGCAAGGACAACCAGTTTGTCTCCTGCACTTCCAGTTGTGGCTGTGACTGTCCGATACAAACCAGCAGCCCTCCATGAATGAGCAGAAGTGACTAACTGCTTGCAGATAGAAATTTGTTGCAGATCCAATTTATCATTGAAGCCGTTTTCAGAAAGTATCTGACCTGTTATTCCACATCTGGACATTTTCCTGCTGTATTCTCACTCGGACATTCTTTGGACATTTTGCTTTTAGAACGTAGATCCTTGTAAAAGAAATCTTTTCAAACTAATACTGAAAATACACTATCAACAACGTGCCTCAATAAAAAGAGGAAACTTTTGATTTCAAATTATCTAAAATCAATAGTTTGTTCCAGATGTTTGCCTGAAGCAGTGTAGACGTGTGGATGATATCGATCAGTGTGTCTCTCGCTCTGTGGCCTGTCCGTCATTACAGAGACAGTTAAGTTGGCTCACGCTGGACTCTTCATGTTCACCGTGGCTGCAACGATCCTCAAGAAGAGACACGGACAAGCAGGGGAGCTGTAGAGTGACACACACACACACACAGACACACAAACTGACTCTCGACTTTTAAATAAAGTAGGAAATGTGTGCAGGGGCGTAATCATAGACCCTGTGCAAAAGGAAACTGACTTCGCCCCCCTGCCACTTTCCTCCTGCCATAATTATTCCATATATATAACAAACATCTGTACGTCTAATTATCCGCAGCCACATATTCATTTTCTGATCATCGTCTCCGAGTGTTGAGGGACACTTCTGCTTCGGTCTGTTTTATTGCTCGCGGCCTTTTTTTGCATTTCAACTGCAGCCAATTTCAAAACCGTAAAAAAAAGAGAACGAACCCTACAAATTATTTTTAAAAAGGCACTTGAAGGCAGCGGCAGCTCCGTTCCTGTGTGATCAAGATTTGTACGCTTCTCTGTGTTTCCCCTTCTCAGCCCCATGTGACACCGCTTGTTCTCTTTCTCTCTCGGTTACGCCAACACACACCCACAAAGTTATCGGACATATCTGTGAACTCAAACTGAGTCAAAACAACATGTTCTGGTCTTTGCAAACACAAGCGATGGTCGTGATTATCTCCATGTGGAGCAGGGAGGTGAAATCCGATCAGCAGATGTGACAGGAGACACATTCAGGATGTTTTTTAACGCCGGGTGTGAACACACAAACCTGACGCTGATCTCTCAGGACAGATGTTGATACCAGGTCTGAACGGGGCCACTGCCAAACAACAGCACATCCTGATCCTTGCAGATCACTTAAAGTCCACGGATGAAGTTTCTCCTTGTTTTCCGTTCATGCCATACAATGAAATCACAAGTATTTGACTCCCGAGAGGCCGTGAGTGTGTGTGGGTTTGACATTAGGGTTTTCAAACTCCTGGTACTTACTCTGCTGCTGTGAGCCTCCCATGACATTCTCATTTCAATTAAAGGGAGAAATGAAGCCACTGCAGCACGCCTGACTTAGCGGGTTAAGATAATGTACACGCGCCACAGATGTTTCGAAGTCATCCAGAGAGATATGGGCAGATTGTCTCTCTGGGCCATCTTCCGCTGTCCGCCTAAATATCAAACCGGGCAATGAATGTGAAAAATTGCCGGTCGCCTTTGTCCTCCCAGTTTTCATGCAAATAACACCATCGACCAACCTGACACTTACCACGTAATGAGAAGAGGGCGATGAGAGAGTGTGAGCGCGCGAGAGGGAGATAAGTGGGAGAATTTAGAGGAAGCATTGTTCCGAGAGACAAAATGATGAAACGGAGAATAAAAGAGATAAATAGAGTTAAAAATGGAAGAAAGAGAAGGAGGGTGGGGGGGTAAGGGAGGAGGAGAGCGATGGATGGTCCCCTCGTTTTCTTGGGAGTAGACGCCGTCGTGACAGTAGATGGATCCTGGATCCTTTAGGAAAAACGTGGCCGCAGAGCCTGGCTGGTCTGCTCTGGTGAGGGGGCTGGTGAGTGGCTGATTCAGAACATCATGTACAGACACAGGTCCAAACACACACACACACTCACACACACTCACACCACCTTCCACCTCCACAGCAGGCTGCACAGACAGGCTGCATGAATATGTATCAGAGCAGTTTATAACGACTTCTCACATCAGAGCGCCATTTCTTTCACGCTCTCGCGTATCGTAGGTTTGGCAGCGATTCCGGGATCCAGCTGATCTCTCTCCGCTCATCAGTATGCGGCGTAGTGACCCGCGATGTTGGCCCGGTCACATCCCCGCAGGGCGGACAGAGGGGGGGGGGATGGAGGGGGGGTGCTCACCTCCTCAAAATGCAGCCGCGGACTGAAATATGTTTTTAATATTGTCGTGCGTCGTCCAGCGTTGAATCAATTTCAAATCAAAGCCGTCTCATCGCTGCAGATTAGCAGTAAGGTTACATATTTCTGCCGGCTTTCATCGGAACAACACACACACAAAAAAAAAGAGCCCATAAATGTCAGTTTCTAAAAATGCATTAGGGAGAGAAAGCCACTGCGAGTGCTGTTCACAACCTTTCAAACTATATTCATCAAATACACACACACACACGCGCGCACACACACACACACATTTCCACTGCCCACAAGCACACAAACCGTTCCCAGCAGTAATGTTTCCTGTCCTGTGTGGATTTATTACCGTGAGAGCAGAATATGTTGTGATTGGAGCAAAGTGCTGCTCACTCACATACATTAAATACCAAACCTGGAACAATACGCTGCCTGTTGCTTCACCTCCAAGGCCACGGAAAGTATTTTTTGATGGACTGGAAAAGCGCAATTTTACCCAATCGTGCACGTGTGTTTTGCAGTTAGCGTTTAGACCACGGTACGACCTGCCCTCTGACAGTTAGTGTGACGCGTGCACAGACCCGCGCTGGACCCCTTGCTTTGCTGTAATTGTGTGATTTATCGCTGACAAAAATAAAGAGGTGAGCCAATTGCAGAGCTGTGCCATGCCTCATATCTCCTGCTCTGTCAACTTTCCACCACAGCAATATGAGCCATGCCAGCCTCCATGTTCATTAACGACTATTACCCCATTTATAGTCCATTTGGGCCCACTTAGTACCTGGTTTTGTTTGGTCGGGGCGGGTAAGTAGCTGAAACACTTTGTTCTTACCTAATTGGCCGCTACCTTGTTGCATCTGTGCAGCAGCAGAGGCTGAAGCCGTCATAACCAGGGAGTGGGGACATTTAATCCTGCGGCATTAGTCAGAATATTTTCTGCGTCTCAAAGTAAACACGGCTCCGTTCAGATCGCGTTGCCTTAATGGTCTCGTTTGAGAATTAGCCAGGCACCGACGTTCGGTCGTTAAAATACCGTCGTGCCAGCAGGAATAACGCGTGTGTTTAATACAGCGTCTTGCAATCAGTCGCGAGCAATAATTTCCAGAGCAGATCCAGGGCGACACAGAAAGAAAAAGGGGAAACGGTGCAACATGAAAAACTGGCAATAAAATGGCAAATAAAACAGCAATTGATCCAGCGGTTTGTTTTCTCAAACGATCAGTGAGCTGTTTGGTGGATTAAAACGTCGTTTAGCAGCACATGATGCTTTGTTGGCCCGGAAAATATGTTTTCTCATTTAACTTCTTACACCGAGTCAATGAGCTCACACGGCTGGAGCAGTTCTGCTTCTGGTCAGGTTTTGTCTCACTAGAGTTTAAGGTGGTCGGGTCTCAAGTTGCAGAAAGGTGGTTGTATTAGGTCGCATTAAGAAATTGTCAAACGTCATCCATCCATATCTTACTACGCACTGTAAATCAGATTCTATGCTGTATATCTTACATATTTTACTTATTAGAAAGTTGTAATAACTGTCTTACTACATAGAAGAGTAAGAAAACAAAATAATGTTTCTCTTTGAGAAGCTGGAACATTTTTGCTGATGATTAATCAAAATAGTTGATTCATTATTGATTAATCTGATTCAAATTCGACTGAAGCTTTACACAAAAGGATCTTATTCTTAAGTGTCCAAACAACACATTCAGTAACTGTCAATTATTGTGTCAAACGATCTGCGATGAATTAGCCTCTGGGGGCAACAATCAATATTTCTGGGTTTCCAGGGTAGACAGCAGAACTCTTCCGTTCACCGTTTACAGTCCGATGAGTTTCTTTTGTCACACGAGTCGAACGTTTAAGGTCCAGGCGACATTTTGGCTCGATAGCCAGATTCCGGTCAATGTGTTCTGCGTCTTCTGGTCTTCACACGAACTGTTCACCTGCAGTTGGTCGAAGCAGAAAACGGAAACCAGAAGCTTCCGGCCCGGAGGTGTCGTCCCTCTCTGATTCACATGTAGAATCCGTTTAAAGAGATAAGTGACTTCATGTGTCAGTGTCCCGCAGATGAGCACACGATACTGACAATAATTGAATCGTGTACGTTCACATGGATTTCTTTGCATTTTCTCCGTCCACTTTCTAAAATACACACTTGCACAATTACAAACGTTCAATAATCCCTTGTTGAATATGTTTATAATTCACATTCCGTGTCATTTCTGAAAACCTTCACTCTTAACAGAAGCTTGAGAAGCAGCAGAACCGTGCGCGCGAGGACCTGCGGGTTCCCGGGCTGGAGGAGGCGATCTGCCGTCCACCCGTGTGTAACTGATACGGCTGCTGTGTGCGCTGGTGTGGCTAATAGAGCAAATGGTGGGTGAGATGCGGGGGGGGGCTGGCTGATGGGCAAACAGGGTCATTAATGTCATAACCTCGCTCGTGCAATCTACAGTCTAACACACGCCTTTTGTGTTTCTTTATGAGACGTGCCGCCGACTCACTGTGGGACTTTTTAATGGCCTCATCTTTCCCGAATGATCACTGGAGATACACAGTGCGTCGGCTAATATAATCTGTACCCTGGAGGCATGTGTGTGTGTGTCTGTGTGTGTGTGTGTGTCGAGTGTGTGTGCATGTGTGTGTGTGCGTCTGCCGGCTGTGTGTGACGGGGTGAGATGGGGAGAGGTGGCAAGTTTCCTGGATGCATGAAAAAGAGAGTGTGTGTGTGTGTGTGTGTCTGTGTGTGTTCATGTGTAAAATGTGTCAGAGGTCTCTATGCTAATCTGTGCGTGAGAGGAATCGGTGTGTGAAGTACACCCACGTGAAGGATGCACAGCAGAGTGAGGCCTGTGTTAGACGACGACCCCGCATTAACTCGATCAATGCTTATTACAACGTGTGTGTGTGTGTGTGTGTGTGTGTGTGTGCGTGTGCGCTGGACTTTTTGTGGTACGAACACTGATCTTGTTGGGACGTCATGGCGACTAAAGCTGAGGTGAAGGTCAGTGTCGGCTCGTCCACGATGAACGCAGGTCAAAGCGACGTCCTAACAAGGGTAGTTGTGCGAACTATGGTTGTGTGTGTGTGTGTGTGTGTGTGTGTGAGTGTGTGTGTGTATCTCCGTGTCCATCAACAGTGTCTGTATGTGTGTGCATGTAGGCCTATTTTAATTGTTGCCATGGAAACAGAGTGCTGCCAGAGAAGTCCAGATTCAAAGAGGGCATCTCTCTCTCTCTCTCTCTCTCTCTCTCTCTCTCTCTCTCTCAGTCTGCGACTCGCTCTCCTCCTCCCTTTCGTCTTTCGTCCCGTTCTCCCTCTTCCCTCACATCCCTCCCTCTCTCCTCCGTCTCCTTTCTTCCTCCTCTCCACGCGCTCTTTCATCTTCCTCTCCGCCTCACCGAGGTCCTCCTTGGTTTTACGCTCTCTCTCTCGTCTTTCTCCCGCTTCCTCCCACCCCTCCTTTTCCTTTTTTCTGCCTCTTATCATCCCTCCCTCATTCCCTCTCCCTCCCACCTCTCTATCCTTCCTGGAGAGTGGTGTGCAATTGACTATTAACACAGGGACCTGTAATTAGAGCTGACGAACCTCCAGCAATTAGTTTTCCCTAAAGAAGTTGTTCTGTCATCTCTGCATTCGTCCCTTTATCCCTCTCTCAATCTCCTCCTGGCTTTTTCTCCCTCTCTGTCATTTCCTGTCTTATTAGCTGTCAGCTTCATCGGCTGGTTTATTGTTTTAGTGTTTTTCTTCTTCTTTGTACCTTCCATCTGCCTCGTTATAGGCGGCCACGTACGAGATATACGCACAATACACCACTCACAGCAAGTTTGTGAGCAACTACGCCCCCACCGTCCCGGGTATCTCTGCCCACAAAACCTGAGTGAACATCTATTCCCACTGAACGTACACCCACACCAGCTATATGCCGATAAACTGGAGAGGACACATGCCCTCCCACACACTCAGATGTAAACACACAGAGAACACACACGTCTCTCTCGGAGAAAGACGCGGCTTCTTCTTCATGTCTGCCGTTGTGGCTGTTGCTGCTGTCCCACCTTCGTCACCCTCCGTCGTCTCGCTGTCTTTCCTTCATCTCGCTTTTTATCCCCCTCTCTCCCCTTATTCTCCGTCTTCACCGAACCCACCTGGCCCGTCCCTCCCCTCTGCGTTGCCATTAATGAAAAGCTCTATAAATAAGCACAGGGAGGAGGGAGTCGCAGAGAGAGTTATGGTCAAGTGGAGTGTGGGAGGCAGGTGGAGGGATGGAGGGATGGAGGGATGGACAGCAAACGACTCCGAGTGCTAAACTAGGCCAACAGGGGTCGAGGGAGGAGGGCGGGAATCATATCAAAGTCTCGCCAATTGCTCCGAGCGGCTCCGCTGTCAATCACGTTATCAGTTTTGGCGTCAGTGCGTTTGTCTGCGTCTCAGGTCGGCGTGTCACTCATCTCACGCCAGACACTTTGTCAGTCATCCATCTTTTTCTTCCCTATAACTTCGCTCTTTCCGTCCCTCCCTCCTTGTTGCTCCCCGAACCTCACCCCTCTCCCCTGGTCCTCCCCCGTCAAAGAAAAGCCAGAACCTCATCTGGAGGGAGAGTTTATATTTCCTCTGTAATGCTGCTTCTGAGCGTTTCACATGAAAGATTTATCCGTGTGCGATAATATGTTAACCATCGTTCCATGTATCTGTGTGTTTATGCACTATTCATGTGTCAAGTGTGACCCCCCCCCCTCCTCTCATCCCTCTTTGTGCGTTTAAACCCTCGTTTCCCACAAGGCCTCCCTCTCCCCCTCCGTTCGCTCCCTTCATTGCCCCATTTCTGTGGACAGACATTGATATGCACTGATTCATATGATGCATGTAGCCGCTTGGCAATTCAGTGCTGTGTTCAATCAATGTTGCATATAGTGCTATGTTAACCTCGCTCTCTTTCTTTCCCTCTTTCCTCTCTACCTCCTCCTCTATCTCTCCAGGTATTACGCTCCCACTCCTCCACCATGCCCGTCTGCGGCTGCCGCAGCCCCTCCCCGCCTCACGGCCACGCCGGGGCCTCCACCTCCATCCCCTCGGCCGCCCAGGAGCAAGAGAGGCCGGTCCGACCCCTGCACCCTCCTCCGCCTCCTTCGCTTCACCGCCGCTCCAGCGCCTCTCTCTGCCTCTCCCTCCTTCTCCTGCTGCTCTGCCTTCTCCACCTGCCCCCGGCCTGCCACTCGCGGCGAGAGAAGGGCGGTGGAGGTGGTGGTGGAGGCGGCGGCCACTACGTACCCATCCCCCAGCCCCCTCCGCACCACATGGCCCTGCCCAACATCCTCCGAGGCCTCAGCATCGCCGTGGTCCTGGTGGGCAACTCCAGCGAGGTGGCGCTGGCCGGGGCCCGGGAGAAGGATGACTTTCTCCACATGGCGCCCAACGTGGAGGTGCTGACCATGAATGAGACGGACCCTAAAAGCATCATCAAGAGCATCTGTGACCTAATGACCGAGCACTGGCTGCAGGGCGTGGTGTTCGGGGACGACACCGACCAGGAGGCCATCGCCCAGATCCTGGACTTCATCTCGGCCCAGACCCACATCCCCATCCTCGGAGTCCGCGGGGGCTCATCCATGATCATGGCTGCCAAGGTAGGAAAAGTCAAAATTCTGCGATGTGCACTGAACTCAAACAGGACACGATATGTTAGAGAGAAAGTTGGTCTCATTTTCAGTAAATGATCATTAAAATAAAAAGGGGACGGTGGAGGGAGAAGCATCACTCACTCAAACACACGTCACTCCATGAAACATTTAATTTGATAAAACTTCAGCTCCACTTGAGTTGTGTAGTCTGGCTCCTCAAAGTTCAGCAGAGACACCGGACCTTCGTCTTCAGCCGCCGCCGTGGCGTTTGATGAAATGCCGTTCGGTTGGAGCGAGGCCGGTCTCCACCGCGACCTTAAATCTCTGCTGGATTCCATTTCGATTGGCTGCACTTTGCTGTCAATCATAGCTGTAGTGCTGTCACTGCTGTGAAATCCTGTCACGGATAGATTATGCCTCTATTCACAGAGATTTTTTCAATCAACAAAAGATAGATGTAAAGACTCTCGCCCTGTATACACAGCTTCAACCACCGCACAAGGTTTGTTGTTTAATTGTGACTAATGAGTCACTTTAGTCCGATATTAGTGAAATGTAACTGCTGGTTAGATTTTGCATCGCTCTCCCTCACACTGAAGCCAGACACTCAACACTGTCACGGGCTGTGATACACTGGTGTGTACTCGAAGGTGAGAAAATGTTCTTTGGAAGTGCCCTGCGACCTTCAACTGCTCTCTGCTGCATCGTCCTCTTGAATGTCAGCTCGGCCCAAAGCAAGACACTTTGATCGGTTTGACGCTTCGGAGGTTTTTCTCTGCAACTCTTTCCCTGCATGGGTAGTAACTCAGGAGACAGACAGAGACACAGAAGCTGCTCTGGACATTCTCCAGATGGGCTGTATATGAACTCATGGGAGAAAACAGCAGGAGAAGGCATGATGGTGACTGACGCAAAGCAGAAAAAAACTAAAAGAATGAAACTCCGGAGAAAGTCCAGACGCATAACGTTTGGACATTCTCTGGAGTTCATGTCTGAAAATGACTGGACAGACACAGACAGACACAGACAGACACAGACAGACACAGACAGACGGGTTGAGCTGAACTCCAAAGACAAACAGAGCTGACGCCAGTAACAGGATAAGCTGGAGCTTGCACCAGAACAGAGAGCTGGATCTCTGACTGTTTCTTGCCTAATGAGATAAAGCAATCTGCTGCTGCTTTATCTGCGTCCGCCTGGGATCCGGGCTTGGACTCCTTTCCACAAAATCAGCCCATTCATTTGAAGCTTCATACACAAATCCAGCTGCATTAAATAATAACTGGCTGAGGACAAAGTCTATTTAATGAAACCTGTGTTCAAACACTTGAGGAGAGTTGCCCCTGCTGTCCGGAACCTGCTGCTCGGCTGTTTGGGCTGCGGGGCCTCGGCGTGTTAGTCTTTTGTCAGCCGTCGCTGTCCCGGCGCCGTCGTCCTCCAGTTTGTCTGCTGACCCGCTGGTGCCAACAGGTCGTTGTACCAGCGGAGACATGAGTCGCACTGACACGGCGAAGCCAGCGGGCACCACAGACGCTCTTCTCTGTGTTCTTTCTCATTAGAGCGCTAAGGAGAGAAATGGCTGGGAACTGAAGACGTCTGTGCCACACACACACACACACACACACACACACACACACACACACACACACACACACACACACACACACACACACACACACACACACACACACACACACACACACACACACACACACACGATGCTCATGCACCCACACAGCTGCCTTTTCTTAAATTTCCATTCTCTCTGCCCGACCCGGTGACCACATCTGTCTTACCCCCCCCCCACCCAACCCCACTAATGGCAGTTCCTAAAAAACATATAAATCCCTGAAAGCACTTCAACTGCCCTCCTGACGCATGGGTGGCTGCATTACCTGTGAGAATTTATGTTTGTGTTTTATTGCATGGAAGAACGCAGGGATGTGAGAGGAAGAGGGAAGCAGTGGGGGGGGTAGGAATTCATGCCACTGTGCATTTGTGTGTGTGCAGAGACGCTATCATTCATTAAGCACATGTGCCCTAAGTGCAGCAGGCAGCAGGAAAGAGCAGCGTTTTGAGGCGGAGGTTTAAATGGATTTCCCCCGGCCACAAGCCAGAGTCTGCCTCCCCCGAGAGCTTCCTCCTGGCTGCACCGGGGCCCAGGAGAGCGAGGACGGAGCTGCGCCGAGGCTCAGTCTCCAAACGGATTTGTGTCTGCTTAATGGGCTGAGACAATGGAGTGGAGAAAATACGATAGAGAGGGATCAGAGGGAGGGAGGGAGGGAAGGGGCGAGGGACCGGGGAGGGTGGAAAGTGGAGAAATCGAGATAGCGACGATGAGATCGCGCGGAAAGAAATTCTACTTTGAGTGGAAGCGGGAAGTGTTTGAAGGGTTTTGGCCGGATCGGGAGGCGTTGGGAGAGAGAGCTGTCTGTAGAGGTGATGGACAGATGAGGGTAGAGGACGAGGGCTCAGCGGCAGCAGAAGAGGAGACAGAGTTTGACACTGCTCTGACTGGGAGGAGAAAAACATCTGAAAGCGAGTGGGAGATACGGAGAGAGATAGAGAGGGAGCAGGAGGGAGAGTAAGACGGAGTATGGACAGCAGCGATGGAGGAGAAGTGATGGAGAGTAATTGTGTAAGATGGAAAGAAAGGTCGAGGTAAAGAGAGAGAGAAAGATTGGGCTGCACAATGTGTTTTTTTCTGCCTCTGAGCGAGCGTCAACGGAAATGCAGCGACAAAGACACGCAGGGAAATGGGGATTGCAATATGAGGTGTTTATCTTCCGCCCTCACTCCAACACACACAAAAGCATGCACCCATCAAGACTGAAGGCCGACCGCCGCTATTACAGTTGGCAAGACGACCCCCTCCTCTTTCATTACACATCCACGGAGCGGATGAGAACAGGGAGCGACACAGAAGGCAGAGAATACAGCAGTTAGATTTTTAGTGCGGGCTGAGTAGGGAAGCATTGTGGAGGAACGGTACAAGATAACTCCATAAAATGTTCCCTCTGGAGTGGACGAGCGCCGTGCCATGTGAAGAGTCGGGTTGAATCACGATCACAAAAGCTCCTTTCTCCTCACATATGCACGCACATGCAGTGTTACCGGGTATTAGGGTTGTAAAAACAAGCGTTATGCGCCGATGGCAGATTCATGCAGCCCCGGCGTCATCACCTGAGACCGCTGCAAACACACCTGTCTCTGGATCAGCCGCACACCTCCTGTCGCTTTCTGACGTCTGCAACAAAAACAAAACTGAATCATTTAAAATATTTCCCCTCGGGGACGGAGCGAACCTGCAGCGGTGAAGAGGCCAGAGCTTCCACAGTGGTTGCATCTGTACGTAGACTTCATACGCCCGGGAAACACTGGTTCCTTGAGCGTCGCTGAACATCCTGCTTTTCATTTCAGGTGTTTCTTCGTGTTGGTGAGCTGCGCTGCGTTAGCACATCCTCCCACCGTCCCGTAGGTTTCTGCGTAATCCTGCTAGCTAACAGACAAACACACGCAGACCTCGTTAAGTGAGGTAATTAGAGTTTCTGTTGACTGAATCCATTTATTTATCATAAGAAGGTTTTTATCGTTGTCATTGCAGCACTGGGAGATGCCAGGCTTCATATATAGGCCTGCTTTTATTCGAGGAATTACAGTAGTCATACTAGAAACCTCAGGTAACTGGTGGGAAGTGGCTATGTGCTGTACTTACTTCTAGTGCACTGAAGTAGTGAACTTGAAGATTGAAATTCAGCAGAATTAAACAGATGAAGGGGTGGAAGGAGGAAGTCGGGCAGCTCCACAATCCACGAGGAATGAAGACGAGTGCAGAGGAGGAGGGAGGAAGAGAGAGATGGATGGAGGCAAAGGGCACTCGCATCTGTGTCAATGAATAAGATCAGTGAGGGAGGGCTGGGCAGTAAGTAAGAGGATGAGAGCAATGGGTGCACGGCTGAGAGAGAGAGAGGGGGGGGGGAGAGGAGAGAGAGAGAGAGGCAGAGTGACACCGAGCGTGTGTGTGCAGCAGCAGGTGTATCGTCATCTATCCAGTGCAGCCGACGTGGCATGAAGAGGAGAAGCTGCCTCCCTGCTCAGGAAGTCACAGCCTCAATGGAGGAGGACTGAAGGAGGAGAGGAAGATGGATAGAGCGCAGCTGTAGCCACATCTGTGAAAGACAGGACGTGATAAAGGAGGAGGAGGAGGAGGAGATGGAGAGGAGAGAGGGAAGGCGTCCAGCAGTTTAAGGGCGTGCATGTGTGTCTTTGTGCACGTGCGTTAATGTGACTTGGTGTTTCCTCGCCAACATGGTTGCCAGTCTTCTGTCAGTAGTGGTTTCCAGCGCCACCCTGCTGGTTGTCCCTGTGCAGTGTGTGTGTGTTGCGCTGCACTAATCACTGGGATCTAAAGCTCTGGCTAATGCTCATATTATCAAGACATGGCGAGTCGTCTTCCCGCGTCTTGTCTGGAAGGTATGGCTTTGTAGTGGTACAAATAGCTGTGGTTGTCGCCGATCACCCCAGGGCCGCCGCACAATACGCACAGCGAGCTAATGCGAGAGGAAGCTGCTGCAGCTGGAGATGAGCCGAGAGATAGCTTCCACTCGTTCGTAAGGATTTGAATGTGAGACTGTCGGCAATTAATGAAAAAGGGAAAAGCAGAAATCCCCGGTGACCTGAGGGAAACTATATGATACGAATAACGTGCAGAGATATGGAGGCAGACGCACAAATAACAACACCTGCCCACACGCGTTATCCTAAGTATCGGAAACCACATTTTATATTATAGTAGAAAGAATTGGATCCGCCCCCTGTTCTGGATCCGCACCACATCCTTCCACCAAGTTTCGTTTGTAATCCCTCCTAAGAGACAGACAGACAAAATGAAATTTACTATTGAATTAACTATGGAAAGCTGATTTTGAATCTCACCATGTTAAAGAAAGTGGGGAAACAAAATCCTGGATCTGCTTCTTATCTGGATCCACATTAAAATTGCCAAATAACAAACAAGCGTAGACAATGTGGAACATTTGCACACATGCAGAGATATGCAGGCAGACACACAAAACACACGTGTTATATCTGAAGTAGACAGGAACACATGCTGAATGTTACAAAGGTGATAACGCCTGAATATTAAATAGAAAATGAAGGAAATGAAGGAAAGGCACAGTGACCTGCTGCTGTTGCTTCAACGTCACAAACAAACAAATATACAAACGTGGGGGCTGATTGCTCGCACCTGCAAACAGGATCTTTTGTGTCACCGGCAGGAACAAAATAACAGCAGGATGCGGTCAATTAACTTTTGCCCAAATAATTCCAGGCTTTTTTAAAATGTGGTGGTTGTGCCTGTGGGTGTCCTCGCTTTGTGAGAAAAGAGGGAGGGTGATGTGTGTCTGAGCACGAGAGAGGAAACGGGCTCGGTGATGATGTACAATTGGTGTTGAACTGTGTCCAGGGATAATTATTGTTGTGTGTGTGTGTGTGTGTGAAGTGAGCCAGTTGAACTGTGTAATCACAGCACAGGGGTGAATTCAGTGGAATAATTGACGTCCATACCTCAATTTTCCAAAAGAAACACGCTCCTCTGTATTTCTGTTGACCCTCGAACGTTGGGAGGAAATGGTCCTTTATTAATTTCTGGTCATTTCCTGTGTGAGGACCACGCACCGCGTCCTCTTGGGGGTTTTAGTCCAGTGGGTTGAACATGAATGTGCCTGCATTTATATTCCCAATTAATGTCCCACAGCAGCACCTATTGTTGTAGTAATCACTGAGGTCCTGTACTCGATTAATGTAATGTGCCGTTCAGCTTGGCAGCACCGCTCCGGCTAAAACACACACGCAATTAGGAGCATTTGGAAATGATAAGAGAATTAAAAGCGAGTGTTCCTGTGCCGAACGTCTCTCTCTGTGTGTGTTTGCCTTTTGTTTTGTTTTTATTTCTCTTCCCATTTCGCTGTTCCCTCCCTCTGTTCCTGTCTCCTTCACATCTCTCTCCCCCTAATTGTTCAGTTCATTCATGTATTTTGTTGTGTAGTAAAGCACAGCGAACCCGTCGTAACAGCGCTCTGATCCACCCTCTCATCCTGGATATGGGCTCTTTCCCTTTTTCGTTGCCTCTGTTGTTCACTTTCATTCCCGCGTGCTTCTCTGTTTGCTGTTTGATTGTCTGTGGGTCTCTAGGAATTTATCATATGGCTATTTTCATTTCACGGACGTTTTATTAGGTGGAACCTTTTATAAAAGTTGCCTATATCCCGAGGTTAAGATCCTGTCTACACGACTGTGGATATCTGATTTGTTGCCCCTCTGTTTTTAAAACACATTTCTGTTGAAGAAAAAGTAGTTTGAGACATTAATCATCATTTTACTACATATATTCAGAATGATCCTCTTGTCTCTGGTGTTGTTGGCGTCAAACACATGATGTAATTTAAGTTACTTGTCCTGGACCGACCCCGTTTCTCATCCAATCGATGGACCTGACAACAGCCTGCATGGTGCGTGCTCAGGTTCTGAAGCTTCCTGACTTCCAGAGATGCTTTATAAGAAATATAAACCCTGTTCCATCACCTTGAATCTACCTCTGTGTGTGAAAGGTGCTCTATTAACAAAATTGCCTGTCTTGCCTTTGTTCTGCGAGACGTACGACTGACTTGTTTGCACTTAGATTGTCTCTATATATATCGTGAACAGTACATTTTACTTTAACCCTTCAGCGTTTTGTGTGTGTCTGCATTTATTCAGTTTCACGTCACATCTCCATCCACGAGACCTTCGTTTTATAAGATATCGAGAACACAAAACCAACCACAACGTGCATCGTCATTACACAAAGCAGCAGTGGGCATGTGCAGTAAACTGTGACGTCATTAGTTCCCAAATGCTCCGTTTGACATGTACACACACAAACCGCTATTTTAGGCGCTTGTAAAACTCTTAAAACGCCTTTTGCGCGTGGATGAGCGGCGATAGTGTGGACAAGCTTTCTTTTTCAATAACACAATATGAGATGGCTTCATGTAAAGGGGTCGACTTTATGTCCAGAGAGATTCAGGGTTTCATGGTGCCGCTAGAGTCTCCTCTTACCTTCTCATTGTCCTGGTTTAGAAAACGTGACAACCTGCTGTGTGTGTTCCCCTTTTATGGAGAGAGAGAGAGAGAGAGAGGGAGGGAGAGAGAGAGAGGAGGGCAGGAAGAGGTAGCGAGAAATATCGAGAGCCCTAAATTTATGTGTCCTATTTTCCAACCTCGTTGGTCTCAATTTACTCCGGCCATTTAGAATGTGGCCATTTTTAAACTCACCCCATAACTTTTTCCTCTACCCTCCTCCCTCCCTCCCTCCCTCGCCCTCACTTTCCACTCTCTCCATCTCAAATTCTATTCCTCTCCTCCGCTCTCTCGCTTTTCATTACAGACAGATTCGGCAGATTAATGCGTGCGCGGTGCTTACGTGTACTTTGAGGGGACGAGGGAAACGATTAGAAACGAGACGAGGTTTCGGCTTTTACAAAATGATGGATTCAAGAAAACCAAAACAAATTGGTCCGTTCTCGACATGTGGGATGATGAACTGGAAGTGTACTCTTCTCTTATTCATCCTGTCATCATTCTCTCTCTCTCTCTCTCTCTCTCTCTGTCTGCTCCCCTTTTGTTCTCCTGCGCTCCCATGTTTTCTCTCTTTCACCTGTCACTCTCTCTCTCTCTCTCTCTCTGGTTCATCCTGAGGCCGCCCACATGAGGCAGACAGATGTACACCTCACATCCCCCCAAGCCTCACCCATTCATCCTCACCCCTGTCTTTGCTTTTTGTCGTCTCACTCCATCCCTCCCTTTCCAACCTGCTTGGCCTCTTTTCCTTCACTCTCACTCCGTCGCCCTGGCACACCAGGACCAGCCACACCTTCTCCTCCATCCCATCCCTCCATCCCCCGGATCCCTCTGGCCTTACACCTCCTCCTCCCTCCTTGACTTCATATCTACTTCAACTATTGCACCGCGCTGCCTCGTCTCCCCTCGCTCCCTCCTCGTCTCCTCCCTCCGGACACGAATAGTCTAGCCCTCCCTTTTCCCACTTCTCCTTACTTCACCACCACCACCGTGATCTACAAGCAACTCCTCCCCCCTCTCCTCCCCCCCTCTGATATCCTTCCTCCCCTCTTATCCCCTGGTGGACCTAACACCAGCCCTTTGCCAGGACCCTTATTAGCCTTATCTCCGCCTGCCTCCGCCGTGATTCAGGGGTGGAGAGGGAGCGGACCTCTATCTATTCATAGGCTGAGATGAGTCAGTGCTTTTCTATGAAGCATACAGCACATATGGAGAGGAGAGGTACAAATGTAGGACTGGTTAATTACTCAGCCCTTTACAGTAACGGATCAAAAACAGGCTGCGGCCCCACCCTGCTCCACCCTCCCTCACCTTTAACACAACCATTTCCCCTCCAGCTGTTTGCATCTGTCCGTTTACAAACCTCCGTCTCTCTCGTGCCCCTTGGTGACGGGTCGTTTGGCGCTCTAGTAAACAGATCCGGGCCCGACAGCACCCGGTGTGCCCTTTCTTTTATTTTGTATAATCATTGTGTAATCGCTGTTAGAAATACTTAACTGAAGCTAAAAGCGAAGCTGGAAAACCTGTGGTTTGTGCCACAGGGTCAGATCGGGCCACATTTTATGGTGCAAATAACAGGAGTGATCTCTTCATCCAGTTCAGATGATTACTGTTATTTCTTCTTCCTGTTTGACTTTTCTTGGTCCATGGCGCACACGTGGCCTCCTGTGAAGAGCAACACTTTCAAATCCCCGTGTCAGGCTACATCCACTCTACTGTGTTGTAGGTTTAAAACACATCACTGTTGCTACGTTTAGTTTTTCGAGCGGCTAATACCGACAAGTTTCGAATTTTTCTGGACCCCAAGAAAATAAATCCCCCGCTCTTACTTTTCATCACTGCAGTTTTTCATTCGTAGTATTTTCTACGCAACCAACTGCAGAGTCAACGACAACAATCTGCTTCCTGTTTACGTGGTCCTGGTCATGTGACATGTGTTTGCAGGTGTGCTGGTATAGACACACGTATTAGTAAGAATGTAGCCTCAGTGGAGGCAAAGAGAGAGGGAAGGAGACGGAAGGAGACGGAAGGAGACGAAGTCAGGAAGAGGGAGTGAAGAGTGAGGGAGGCAGGGATGTGGAAGAAGGCAGGCGCGAGTGAGGACCACAATGTACTCGCTCAATTACTCACCAATGCTGTGCCAAGCCGGCCCACGTCAGAGCCACATGCTGTGACACACACACACACACACACACACACACACACACACACACAGACACAGACACAGACACACACACACACACACACACACACACACACACACACACAGACACACACACACACACACACACACACACACACACACACACACACACACACACACACACACACACACACACACACGCACACACACACACGCACACACACCAAATCACTATGTTCAGACTTGCTGACATACGGTATAAAAATCATTCAGCCTTTAAGTGCCTCGGCATCAAGCTAATTCTACCCAGGATCCTAAAATCACGTCCTCATCCAAGGTGTGTCAGAAAGAGATGAAGTGTGTAGTTCATGTAAACACACACACACACACACACACACACACGCTGATGCTTGCGCTGCCCTTTTTTTCCAGAGACATCCAAACACACATAGAAAAATGTAAGTGTCAGTGCATCGACATGTAAAAACACACACTCATACATAAGTGACAGTCCAATCTACTCAGGTGTCAGAGGCTGTTTCCACCTGAGCTGACTGGATTGTTATAAAGGAGGAACAGCTGTGCAGGGAATTCAATCTTGAACATGAAATATAAAAGATGTAAATCTGCATGTCGTCCACTTTATGCTGCAAATGAAGCATTTGTTCCAGAATTGCATAAACTAGTGCAGTGGCTGTTTATAACCCTGCCTGTCTCGAATGCTCCCTTTGTTTGGCTGCAGCTTCTTCTCTGAATCTGTTTTCTGAGTTTCCTGCAGTAATTCAGATGCAAACTGGACACACATGCGTCGAGGAACCTCTTGCTTTTTTAATTCGGTGCTCGTGTTATTAGGTCAGAGAGCGACAGTGCTCGTGTGTGTGAGCCTGAGACGTGGGACTCTTCTAAAGAGTTTGGCGTCTGGCGTATTTTCTCCGCTTTCACACCAACATGAATATTTGCAACTCCTCCTATTTCAAAGTAAAAGCACTTCTGCTATCTTCAGATACCTGTTCCCCGATACAGACACTGAGACTTCTGGAGTTTGCTTTCTGGATTCATTTGGATAGATTGTGTGTTCGCTGTATTTGTCCTTTTCTGTTTTTATCTCAGTGCTCAGATCTTGTCTTTTTGAAAATCCAGGTCCTCCTGTTCATAGTCTCATTGCCACAGAAACGTTCCCGAGGTTGACGGAGAGAAAATAAAAAAAAGAAACACAGAAAGGATCTTTTTGCTCAACCCCATTCTGTCTCGTTGCATCTCTCCCTCTCTCTATATTTTGTCTCAACTGCTCCGGCGCTCTCCTTTCTCCTTTCTCCTCTCTCTCTCTCTCTCTCGCTCTCTCTCTCTCTCTCTCTCTCTCTCTCTCTTCTCACGTCATGTGAGTTGAGGCGAGGCGAGCGCCGGTGATGAATGTAAATGTTGCCCCTCCCCTCGCTTGTTCTCCTAAATTACAGCAAACACCACCTCCTCTTTAGTCTCCGCTCTCGCTGTCTGTCTGCATTTGCCCACAAGCCTGCGCTCCGTCCTCTGCTCTGCCGCCAGCATCCGCACAAACCCGTTTAGATACAGTACACAGATGCATGAGTCAGACGTGACAAACAGACAGTATACAGTGAGACGGGAAAAAAAATCCACCTCCAGCATGTGTGCGATGCTTATACTGTGCAGTGCGAAAGGCCTCGGCTGCAGACACAGCCAGAATACACCTGCTTCATTACCCTCATCCTCGTATCGGTCACCGGGGACAGGCAGGATTTATCTTTTAAAAATGCGCCGCACATTATTAGTTACTTTTTGTGGACAGGACAGAAATGACAAATGTGATTTATGGCACTATAGCAAATTTATCTGAAATGTTTAAAATGTTGATTCAGGAATTGGGTGTCTGAGTGCAGACTGGAGGTGCAGGGGATTGAACCACCGACCTTCTGCTTGACCCTCTCTACCTCTGAAGTGGCCAGAGTGGTGTGAGCCTCACTTTCTCCCACACAAAGTTGTGGGTGCTCTTTAGGTTGAACTTGAACTTGAAAAAGATTTGGTTGTTTTCCAACTTTGTGGCTTCCACAATCCGACAGCACCTCCTCCGGTCGACCTCTCCCGGTAATAAATCTACATAGTGCGATCCGTGAGGCGTCCGCGTCCGGAGCGCTGAGGAGTTTGATGTTGACGGTGCGAGCGCGGAGACATTTAAATAGAACACCTCGGCGCTGCTTGTTCCTCCTGCCAATCTTTGACCAAATCAGGCCCAGAACAATCGATACCCGTTGAATGAAAGGGCGGACAGGTGAGCCCGAGGTTCTCCGGCTGCGGATCTGCCATGTGCAGGACCTTTTGGCTCGGCTCTCAATTGCTGACAAGCTGGACATTTGGAGCTGGTGGAGCTTGATAGCCTGACGTCCGAGCAGAAATCCAGTACTGCCTTCCGTAGACTCAGCAAGAAAGGGAAAAGTGTCCTAACTTCTCCTTTTAAATTAGCTGTGAATGTTCTCTTTGGGGAATTAATGTGAAATATTCTCATTAAAACGTCACATATTGATCATTTTCACTACTGTCATCGTGCCATTGGACACGTTGTTGTCTTTCCTCCCATTATCTTTATCACCATCTTCAATATCATCAGACACTATCATCATTGTCAATAAAACAACCCCCCCCCACTGGGCATTTTGTTCTTTGCAGTAGTCGTTTGGTCGACTGCAGCTCGGCCGCCCTGTTCTCCGTCAAAGACTGATTTGCATTTGCAAAGTCAAACAGGCTTAATAGACTTTTATTGGCATGAGGTGGCTGGGTGTTGGGGGGGGGGTTTAAACAATGCAATATGCTAATAAACAGAACACAATGTACCAGGACGACAACAACAAAAACAGTCTCGTTCACATGGAAACGTCCGACCCCTGCATCAGTAAATCCATCTGCTTTTATTAAGAGCATATTAAACTTACATTAAAAGATGTTCTGACTGTAAAGAGCAAAACAAAGATGGGAGCAATGGGGTTGTGGATTAAACCACATCCAATAATTCACAACATTTTAATATTTGCGATGCGCCTCCCAGCTCATTGTGAACTTTGGCACAGAGGCACAGCGGATCCTGTCGCAGGAGCGTCTCCGCACAGTCCCCCGAACTTGAGCCAAGGTTATTTTATTAGATAAGAATGTGGAAGTAATGGCCCCGGACCTGTGTTGTATTCTCACCTTGTTCTGGATAAGGGCCAGTGTGACAGGAGCACCTGTCGGCAGCGTGCTGCGCATCACATTCCATTAAGTAGATTACGCAACGTGCCGGAGCTGCACTTTTATCTCTCCTCAAGTGAGACAAAGATAAGTGATAAAAAAAAAAAGACTGGATGTGCTTTTGCTTGTTTTAGATCTCGGACTGTGACCACACAAATCAGAGGCTGAATTCGTGCAGGATAAAGATAAAAAAAAAAATCAAGTTCCACATAAAGTAGACGAGGAGAAGAGTCACCTTTCTGCCCTCTGAATAGTTGTAGTTGTCCTTGGATCGCTGAAGTCCAGCTGCTGAATGGTGTGCGTTGGGTTTTAATATGAAGAGGAGACTGTGGCTGGTTTTGAGGGATGAAGGAAAGAGGTGGAAGTCGACTCCTCTCCCCGCACGCAGACGTTAAGGGATGTTGTGATGCGGTGATAGTAGAGAGCACGGAACCTGTCTGATTTTATCCTGTGTTTCATGAGACCAGGGCTGTGCAGGGGCTTTTTTTACCCCTTCTTGAAGTATAACAACATCCCGACAGAACCATGTTTCCTCATTGTGCTGCACAACAGCATCTATATACAGTACCTTGGCTGTTATGTGACCATACAGAGCCGTGATTGGACCAAATGACTCCGTCGAGAGGCCTAAACACGGCCTTTACATCGTAATTTAGATCCACCATGAAGTTTAACAGCGTGCAGTAAAACCTGGAAGCTCAGGAATCAAGTTACAGATTCAGAGCCCTTTATCCTAATGTACTGTAGGAATTACATCTGTATTCGACAACCGGGCTCCTCGTGATTAACGTCCAGCACCGATGTTTAGAGGCAAAGCAGGAGGTCGTGAATGCTGCGTCGTGCACAGTGGGAAATCAGAGCGTGGAGGAGGTTATGTTCTCACCTCGTCCGTTTGTTGGTTTGTTCTGTAGATGTGATGTTTTTCTTAAATGTCATTAAATGGACGTTGTCGGTGTTTTTGATTATTTTTCGTCTCTCTCAAAAAGCAGAGAAGTTGTGGGGAGCGTTTGATCCAAGGTCAGTAGGGGGACACACGAGGCTTCGGGCTCGTCCGACTTAACCACTCAGCTATCTCTGGGCCCGGGCATCGCTTTCCTCCGTGTTGCACCCTGCAGCAGTTTCTGTAATCAAGAAACCTATTCACCCACATCTGTTTTATCTCTGCACTATTTTTCCAAAATAATTTCTCCCCTCACTTCTTCTCCGTGACTTATATGGCAGCGGGAAAAAAAAAGGCATCAACGGAATTGTTTGTGCCGAAGATGGATCGAGTCTCGGAGTCCAGAAACACACACTCCGAACCCACCTCACCCAATAAAACACACACACACTGCTGCGACGCTGCTTCCCTCCATGCACAGACCTGCCGTTGTATGCACGGTACATTTGGTACATAGGGTCGCACCTGACCGATATATAACGTCTTTGCAGCTCTGCGTTGCTGTACGGGAGAAACGGTGTGTTTTCTATACGGAGAGGAACAACGTCTCCGTGGCCCCAGAGCGACGCTGAGGGACGGGGAATGTGCTGCTTCCTATACGAGCATTAACATCATGATTCTCGGTATCGGACGCCTGATAAATATTAAACCCCCTCAGATGACCTTATGGTCTCAGGCCAGAAGGGAGTCAGTGTGTTCAGGTGCATCCTCACATGTAATTTAGGCTGCAGCACGAGTACGTACGTGGATTTATCAACACTATCCCCCAATGTGCTTTATTTTCATACCGTTACTTTGAAAACAAAAAGAAAATGGTGAGTTCTTTATTTCTTTAATCTCTTGTTTTTTGTGATAAGCAAGACAACGAATGTTATTTTGAGTTGGAGTTTCAGTGACATGCAGTAGGTTGTGCACGAGCTGTGTTCGCCCGCTCGGCCCCTGCAGTGGAAAGTAGGTTATTGTCTGTGATGCCCCGGAGCAAAGCGCAGAGCGAGCAACATGCCTGCTGCCTACAGTAATATCAACTTGGATTGTGCAGCATTAGGTTCTTTAACTTGTTAATTTCTGAGACAAACACTGATAGAACACTCTTTACCCGGTTTCGTGAGAGGACTCAGTTTCTCAAATAGAAAAGTAAGCAGCACGACTTCTGACTCGTTAACCTTCTGAATTAAAACTCAGAGACAATAAATACAAATTGATTTTCATTGGATGTTCCTCTCAGGCTCCTTCCTCCCGTCAGACCCATCACGATGCCGTTGAGCGTCGCTGAGTGCTGGAGGGTCGGCAGCCGGCCTCGTGGATAACAAACCTCCAGCGTGTCCTCGGAATACTAAAGAAACGACACTTTCTACCTCTGCAGTCCTGCTGCTCGGATGTAAACGTGTGCTCAGGGTCAGCGATACAAAAACTTGTGTGAACGTTTGGTTCCAACAAGTCGTGCGCGAGACTGTCGGCAGAATAATGGAGGCTGCTCCTCGTAGCCTGCCCCCCCCCCCCACCGGTGACTGATTGTCCCTTTGCTGCTCTGCTCAAACTGTGGAATTATTTCTCGGTGTATAGGCGCCGGGGCAGGAGCGACGGCAGGTGTGAAGCAGATCAGTGTGTGTGTGTGTCTGTTTGAGATCCTGTGTGGGCAGCGGGGAAGTGGCAGCAGGATGCGTGTTGAGTTGTGAGTTGAAAGGGGCAGAGAAGAGCGCTGTGTGGGTGGTGTGTGTGTGTGTGTGTGTGTATCGTGTCTGAGTGCCTGTGTGCGTTTGTTAGTGTATTAGAATGTGTAAATGCATGTAGGTGACTGTTGTGTTGTTGTGTGTGTGTGTGTGTGTGTGTGTGTGTGTGTGTGTGTGTGTGTGTGTGTGTGTGCAGTAAGTGGCATTCTCTTTTTGTTCCACACTAATGGCATCCTTAGCAGGGCTGTTACGATGGAAACCACGTTGCCACGGAAACACAGCCTGTCTCCATGAATTAGAAGTATTTCACTCCCTCTCTTAGCCTCTCTCAACCACTCTCTCACTTTGTCACACTCTCTCTCTCTATCTCTCTCTCTCTCTATCTCTCTCTGTGCCTCCCTCATCCTGTCTGTCCTCCTTTCCCCTACTCCTCTCTCTCTCTCTCTCTATCTCTCTGTCTCTTCATCTCTGTTCCTCCTCTCCACTCGTCTCCCCTTAAACCTGACAGGGCAGCAGCTGACACCTGAGGAGAGGTGTGCATGTACATGAAGCAGCGAGGGACGGACTGACAAGGGAGACAGAGAGAGAGAGAGAGAGAGAGAGAGAGAGAGAGAGAGAGAGAGAGAGAGAGAGAGAGAGAGAAAAGAGGAGTGGGGGTGGATTATTTTGTGAGGCAAAAACTATCTCGGAGTGTGACGGAAAATGTGGGTGGAGGGACAGATAGAAGGATGTGACGGAAGGAAAAGTGGAGAATTTAAAAGCGCTGGTTATAAGGCAGGGACCAAAAGTCTGTGGACAGATGTAAGGGACAATTCCTGACAGCTCCAGATGTTTCATCCTGATGTGGAACAAAGAAACTTATTGTCTCTGCTTGTGTGAAGGCCTCTTCCCAACAAAATCATATGTAATCAAATTAAAAAGATCAATTATTCACGTGCTTATATAACTAAAATAATCGTACTTTCCTGTTTTTAATATATAACATGTATAGTTCCATTGAAGCCAGAGAAGTCTTGTTGCAAGCTAAACAGGAAGTGTGAGATTGGAGTTTATTAAAAGTTTTGTAGTCAGGAGAGAAAGGTCTTGAACCATTAGGATAACGAATACAAAGGATGTTTACTCAAGGTCCAGGTATCGGAACATCTCTATCGCGTCCCTCTGTAAAAACACGTTCTCCGTAGAGCTGCTAATCGTGAAAAAACTCCACAGGGTTATTTGAAGAGTTTCCCGTAATTGAAAAGCGAGCGGCCGACTCAAACCCTGAAAAACCAGGTCATGTATAACGTGTGTATTGTCATGCTCACATTAAGAGAAGAGACACTTTTAGAGAGCAGGCATGAAATATTGAAATGAAAAAGGGGGCTTGATTAGAACGGAGTGTGGAGATAGAGAGAGTTAAAGGAGGCAGGGTCTTGTTCCACATATGGAGGGAATATAAAATTGGGTGAGAAAACGGAGAAGCAGAAAGAGAGAGAGAGAGAGAGAGAGAGAGATTGATTATGTGCTCCTAAGTGCTTTCGGCATTATTGGAACTGTACTGTCCTCCCTAACCAGGCGACTTGAATTAACATTGCAGGGAGCAGTGATTGAGAGCGGGGTGGGGGTGGGGGGGTGGGGGAATGGAGAGATAGTGGGAGAGAGTGAGAGATGGAAGGAGGGCAGGAGGGTAAGGGGATGAAGGGGGTGGGCTGGCAACGGCGGGAGAGAGGGAGAGCGAGGGTCTGGAGGGAGGATGGAGAGATGGATCGCATAACTGGGTTCAGAAGTAGGACAGAGCGAGAGACAAAGAGAAAAAGCGGCCGAGAGAGAGAGAGAGAGAAAGAGAGAAAGAGAAAGAGCATTCGGGTTGAGACGACTCGCAAGACAAAAGCCAAATTGAAAAAATCAACACGCTAAACTCTATAAATTCCGGCTGAGTGCTGTGCATAATAATCCATTAGGAGGATAATAACTTTAGAAATTTGACTTTAAATATTCATTTTAAACGCTGAATCGTCAGAACGGGAAAAAAAATCCATTTGGGGAATAATAATAATAATCCAATCAGGACGAGGAGGAAAAGATAAAAACAGGAGGGCGAGAGACAGAGACGTAAGTTGAAAGAGAACGGGCAGATGGGTTTGGAAAAAGTTCAAATAAACGAGGGGAAGGGCGGCGGTTGTGTATCTCGCCAGGAAACAGGGGGAAAGGACAGTTAAGGACACGCAGGGAAGGGAAGGTTGAGCGTGGGAAAGGAGGACGCGTGTGTGTGTGAGGTGGACGGAGGCTGATGGAAAAGGAGGGATGGGAGTGACACGTGCAGACGGAGGAGAGGAGGAGGAGAGGAGGAGAGGAGGAGAGGAGGATGGAGGTGAAGCGACAAAGCTGGAGGAATAAAATGTTGTAACGAGAGAGTTAAAAAAAAAAAAAAACTCATGCAAACTTAAAGAGGCGTTTGTCTGTTGTCCCTCCTGCCGTCGCTCCGAGCTCCCTCCGGCTCCTGACTCCTCCTCCTCCTCCTCCTCCTCCTCCTCCTCCTCTCCTCAGATAAGCTGCTCATACACTGTTAAATGTTAAATTCCACCTCGCACGGTTCCACCAAACTGTCGGAGGTGAAGAGACGAAGCTCACGCTGCACGTTACCGTCGGCTGCAGCTCCGCACTCCGGTGAAAGAAGAAGAAGCCGAAGTTCGTTTGCGTTGATCATACGTGTCATTCTGTGCAGAGACGTCTGGAAAAAAAGAGGCGTCGGCTTGGACAATGTGGACATTTTGGTTTATCTGTTTTGCAGGAGGCACGTTTGAGAGGCCGCTATATTTTAAAATTGATCACCACATACACTCTGATTGTGTTTTTTCCATTTTGCGCAGACGCACTAAGGGAAATGTGCAGATTTTTTAGCGGAATCGACTTCGTAACTCTGCTTCGACTGAGCCTGGCGGCAGCTAATCAGTGTTTCTGATATCCGATCTCCCCTCTGTTCGCTACACGACAAACCACCGAGGCTGAAAACCCCCAGAAATTTCGTCAAAAATCAAACTCCCTCCGTCCCTCTCTCCTTTCACCCCCGTTCCCTCTCCCCCTCTTCTTTCTCCTGCCTCCTCCTGATTGGAGGGGAGTGACCCCTGCCCCGCCGCCTGCTCAGGCCAGACACACAAAGCAAACATCAACTCGTGCTTTACTCTGCATGCCGAGCGCATTACTCCGAGGGGGACAGGGTGGCGGCCTGATGGAAATGAAATTCCGGTGATGGAGCACCTGCCTCTTTAGTCTAATGAGAATTCTGGTCAGGTGATAATTTAATATCACTGAGGAGGCGGAGACGGAGCCGGGGATTTTTCAGGTTATTTCGGATTATAGCTTTTCTGCCAGGTGTGAGAATTCCATCGATGAGATAATCCTTATTATTTATGACGGTTGATCAAAGACCATGACGGGTATCACAACATGTTTGAACAACAAAGGAAGAAGTGGACTCATCCTTAAGTACAACACTGTAAAAATACTCACAGTACAAAAGTATTATCAGCAAATTGTATTCAAAGAATCAGAATAAAAACATGTGATGTATTTATTATTATATAAGGCTTTTTGACACTAGCTGCATTTTGCAGGTTTAAATAAATGTAGAGCAGTACAAAAGTACAATACTTGGGATTTAAAGTTTAAAAATATTTAATAAATAAGTATAACTACTTAACATATGAACTTAGTTACTGTCCGCAGTGGTTGGAAACAAAGGGACATGAATATATTATAATGCGAAATGTAATATTAATTTCACACTACTTCAGATCTCGTGGTCCTCCTGTACACGGTGTGTGTCCATCACGTCCCAGCTGGTCGGCTCCTGCTCTTTTAAAAAAAAAATCCCTAAATAGATTTGCTTTTTTCTCGACCAGTGAACCTGCAGTTTGGATATTTCAGATGTCTCATTTTGAAAGCGCACATATTAAAGTGCACGCTGGCCGACCTCTGTTACAGCTGACAAATGGTGCTAAGTGCCGTTGGACGTAATGTGACCTAACTTCGTCACAGTTATATTTATATATTTGTCTTTGTTTAGATCTTTGACGAAGGTGTTTTTTTGTGGGTTGTTGCCGATACACTTTGTGAAATTCATAATTACAAAAATCAAGTTTATCCGTTTTTCATCCATAACCACTTTGTTATATATGTTACATTTAATCCACTACGTTCTTATGTGAGGACAAATAAGTGTATTTTGCTAATTAACAAATCAATTAACACATTTAATGCCCTAATTCACATACTGCAGGTGGTTATGTTTAATAAAACATTGCATAAGCTGTGACGGTGTTTTTGCACTTTGCTCCTTTATATATATATCCTGAAGCACTCAGTATGCACACAGAGTATATGTGCATCTACATGAGTGTGTTATTGATACTATGTCGACTCACTTACTGGACCGAAGCCCAGCGTGTGTACCTGCACAGTAAATACTCTTACTCCACTCGTGCTCAGCCAGTGCTTGTGCAATGCATTACTGCCGCTTTCAGAGTTCATATCCTGAAAGTACTCCCGAGCCAACTCATCACGCAAACGCACTACAATGCAGAGCACACAGCGCCGCACCGTGCAGCACTGTTCCTCCATTACCTGCTGTGGGATTTGTCTGGCGAATGCAGCCTGCCTGACTCCATCTGATTCATGTTGTTGCAGGCGCTGCTCGGGTTTGCAGCTGCCACCAGTTTATACCTGCACGTTCCCATGCTAGTTTCATGCTTGGAGAGAAGGTGCAACAATTTGTTTTACTGTATGTGTTGTGTGCTTTTTTTTTTGTGTGGCTACTAATGTGTGTGTGTGTGTGTGTGTGTGTGTGTGTGTGTGTGTGTGTGTGTGTGTGTGTGTGTGTTAATGCACCACGGTTTTACCAGGTTCTGGAAGTTATTTATAGCATCTTTATTTCAAAGATTCATAGATTTTAATTAAGAATTCAGATTGTTTGGATGAAGCCAGAGACAGAGGAGGGCTGTGATGAAGTGAAGAGGGAGTGGAGCAGCTTTAACAAGGTGGGGGGGGAAGTAACAACACACACATTATGTTGTGTGGATGTAGATGGAATAATAGACGTTCTCTCTTTTAACTCTTTCTGACATGAAGCCTGGATGACGCAGCAGTGCCAGTATGTCCAATAAGTACAGTAGCTGCCATTAAAGACATGCACAGTATTTAAACTGGGACCTGTGTGTGTGTGAGAGAGAGCTACATGCATGTGTAAGTGTGTATGTGCGACTCCAGATGCATGATTCCACTTCTCTTGGGTGACACATCATGCAGGAAGGTGAAGAAAGTGGGTGTGACTGCCACATCTGGTGTGTGTGTCTGTGTCTGAATGTACACACGTGTGGACATGTACACTTGCTTTCAATTGTGCACGTTTGTTGCAGCACTCAAGCTATACGTGTGTGCATTCATTCATGTGTGCACACAAAGGCGCAGCGAGCGAGAGGAAGAATAGCTCGCACCTCCTCGGTGTGTATTCTGTGGCTGCTGTTGCAACCAACTGTCAGGCGGAGACAGGAGGGAGGGAGGGAGGGAGGAGAGGAGGAGGGGGGGGGAGCAGGCGGACGAGGTGTGAAACCATAACCAGTGCTTATGGATGTAGAAAACCATACATCAGAGGCGTTGGTGCTCATGAAATCACATGTAAAGGGTTAATTGTCCGGTGAAGGGTTTATAGCCGATCTGAATCCATTATAACCCAGCTGTGAACCAGTGGCTGGAAGGAAGTGGGTGATTAAACCCTCCTCAGCACAATGTTTGCACATTCTGAGAAATCACAATATTTCGAAGGCTGTGAAGTCTGTGTCGCTCCACGTTTACACTGAGTATGTGTTACTGGTTTCATTGGGGCAGACTGAGAAAGAGACGAGAGGCTCACAGAGACGGATTCAGTCTGTAGAGGAAACTCCACACAAGTCACACACACGTCAACACAACCAAAGTGTCTCAGTAACTGTAGTTTAACCAAATCACCTATAGTTCCCATCTTGAATCTTTAAACTAAATCATTTGGAAATTGTGGTAAAGTGACACCAAATGTATAAAGTGCACATGTAACAGTGGGTTGTAGTTGATCGAGATGTTCACCCTTTAAAGGACAATTTTTCATTAACATGTCTAAAAACTAGATCTTTGTGGATTTCTTTGAGTTTGAACATTGTTTGAAGCAAAATATATAATAACAATTTTATTCAAGGTAGTGTAACGTTTCAACTTGGTCGCTTGTTAATTGCGTCATATCCTCAAAGGGTGTAATACGAAGAATAAACACGTTGCTACCCAGTTAGCTTTAGTCGGCAGTAGATATAATAATATATAATTTTAGATAAGTGATATACAAATAAAGTTATTATTATTATATATATTGGATGAAGCTTTTTAATTGTGTAAATGTACCAGTGCACAAAATAGAATATGTCCTACTGAAATCTAGTTACATGAATAACCATAAAATAGAAATGGTCTGAGCACTGAAATTTAAATGTGTGAATCGCAGCTGTTCTTCATCCTGTCTCTGTCTCTGTCTCTGTCTCTGTCTCTGTCTCTGTCTCCGTCTCTGTCTCTGTCTCTGTCTCTCCTTTACTCCACTGTCCCGCTCCCCCTTCATTTTCATCCTCAGTTCAAAGGTTCCAGGCTGAGTTTTTTTTGGCCTGACAGACGAGTGCCGCTGCCAAATCCGCTCCTCTGTTGGATCAGCGGCACACCTCTGCAGAGCAGCCTCTCTTTTGTCTCCAGACCTGTTTCCGTGCCCCCCCCCCCCCACACATCCATGTTCCGGAGCACTGCTACAGGTCTGGTGCGCCTCTGCTGCTACTGGACCCACTTACTTTTTAAACAGCGCCTGACAGCAGCTAAACCCTTTTCTCTCCCTCCTCCCTTTTATCCGGGCCCTGCTCCTTCTGTTCATTTCATCTGTGTAAATCCGTGTCCAGCGGTGTGAAATCTGTTAATCGATCGTGACACTGATTGCAGGGGCCGCTGTTGTACGGCGGCTGCGGCGACACGGGAGCCAGGAGGATAGAGAAAGGGAGTGGATTGATGTGAGGTGTAGTGCACGTGAGCGAGAGAGTGCACGTGCAGATTGAGAGGGTGAGAGGACGGGCGAAACAGAAGGAGAGGAAGAGATGAAAGAGAGGGGGGGGGGGGCACGTGCATGAGAGACAGGAAGAGAGAATAATGTCTGTGTGTGTGTGTGTGTCGGAGTGTGTGTGTGTGTGTGTGTGTGTGTGTGTGTGTGTGTCAGAGTGGGGGGGGGGGGGTGAATGAAATATTCCTAATTGACGGGCTGAAGGTTGGTGGTCGCTGGTTTAACAGCTTGATGACTCTAATGGGCTGTTGTGTGCCATTTAGATATTGTTGTGGTTAAAAAGCTTTGGCAGCTACAGGACTCCTGTCACGGGGAGAGAGAGAGAGAGAGAGAGAGAGAGAGAGAGAGCAACGCAGTGTTGAAATTATTTAATCCTTATTTACTCTCAGCGTTAAACATTTCCTGATATCTGGAGCAAATGGGTCACATCACTAATCTAAACATCTGGAAGTAAATGAACAGCTGTTGACGTGACCTCATGTCCTTTAGCTGAGGTTTGGTTTTACACCATGTGATTGGACAACAGGCCACAGCGTCACTCTGCAGATTTAAAAGAAAATGTTCCCGTTCCTAGAATTGATTGAAAATGGTCAGGTAGCAAAAATCAATGGCCAAATAGAGCAAATGGAGAAAAGTAGCCTGTTGGTAATGAGTCCTCTTAAAGTGCACGGCCTCAGATCTACCGTATAATACCACATATTAAAGTATATTAAATATCAGGCTTTGGATAACGTCTGCAAAAACTGGAGGTAAACTCCAGTGCAAATGACGTCACCACAGCGACGTCTCACTCCTCTTATCCGGGATGATGTGTCTTCAGTTTTGCACCGTGGGAGGAATTGCATCCGCGTCGTCCATCTTGTATCTACAGTGTACGATGCAGGGGAAGTGAGGGGAGTTCTGGGATAAGGAACGATACAGTTTGAAGTATTCATAAATCCAGCAGCTAGTTTTTGACTCCGTCCGTCTGTCCTGAAGCAAAACAACCTCTCACATCTGTGGAACATGCAACTCTCGCTCGCTGCCGCCTTGTCTTTCTTCAAGCTTCACTGGCTCAACTTTGTTTTAATGAGGCCTCCCGCACAGACACATGCACACAGGTAACCACAAGTGCATAACAAGACGGGATCTGACGGTGACATAACGAGGGAGCGTCCCGACGCGTTAGCGTCACAGAGAGGCAGCGCCACAAGAGCCGGGTGGCGAGGGAGAGTGAGGTACGAGGAGAGGAGCATGCAGATTGGCTTATTGTCTTAGCCCGTCTTCTAACATGTTCTGTTGTGGAGACAAATCCTCGCCGCTGTCACGCCAATAAAGCAGATTTGAGTTTTAATTTTCCCCGCAGCCTCCCGAGCGAGGGATGGTGACGGAGACAGATAGAGGGTGGTCTGTTTGCAGGAGGAACCTCTCTCAGTTTTCATTTTATCGCGTGCCTCCGTGTAATTTCTTCCTCTCATCATTCCGGCGATGCGGAACATTTGTTACATCTGTCACGGAGCCACCGCGGCGTCGACCCCGGCGCCCTCCGCTTCTCGAGGTGCCGGAGAACGAGGACTCGAGGCTGATTCCGCAGTTGCGCTCGTTAAGTCAGCGTGGATGAGAGAACGCCGGCTAAATGCCTGAAATGTAAAATGCAGGGGACGGGCGGAGAGCAGAGGAGATAAAAGAGGAGTGAGATAGAGAGGGTAGTCTTTGCTTTGGGAAGTGGAGAGGCGAGGAAGAGGAGGAGGAGGAGGAGGGAGATAGAGAGGGTGGTCTCAGCGCTGACAGTGACTGAGAGCAGGCCTTTATCGTGTTGCCAGGAAAAGAACACAGAAGCACATATCAACCGTACTCTCACTCTATTTCCTTTTGCTCTCCGCTCGCCCCCTCCTCCTCCTCCTCCTCCTCCTCCTCCTCCTCCTCCTCCTCCTCAGCCACTCTTTTCCATAGGCCGACAGTCTTGAGGGTAAACGTTGACCTCGGCCCTTGCTGTGATGCATACATATCACATGTTGGAGATGAAGAGTAGAATTGGGGGTGAGGTGAGGAAACCAAGTAGTGGATGTGGCAGAATTCAGTTATTGTGGTGGGAGGTGGCGAGAAGCAGCCCCAGCATGATGATGGCTCTGGGCCTACGACTGACAGCGCAGCCCAGGTGCACCCTGGGATGCATGATAGATGGAGAGAGGGAGGGAGGAAGGAACTGAAGAAGACGCCGTAGAGAAACGTAGCAGGGGAGGGCTGAGAAGAAGAAGAAGAAGGACGAGGTGGGGTGTCGAAGAACGAAGAGGAGGAGGAGGGGGAGCGGGAGATAATAGGAGGAGAGACGAAGAGTGGAGAGTTGAGGGCAAGCAAGAGCAGGAGATTGAAATCAGTAGATATGACAGGAGTGGAGGAGATAGCGGAGGACGGAGAGAGTGGAGGGGGAATAAATGGATGAATAACATCCCTTATCTGAAACTTAGCGTCTCCCTCACTCCCCACTGCCTCGTTTCCACCGCATTAAAAAAAAACACTAGCGCCCGCTGACATCTGGATTCTGTCTTCAGTGGGAAAGGTTACAATCAGCATTCACGCTTATTTATCGGCTCCGTCTCCGAGTGGCAGTGATGCAAACAGTCCATTCAGTTTATCCGCCCGGACCCGGGGACCCCCCTCGCCCCCCGTTCCCGTTGTGACGCCACGACGCACATCATGGAGGCAATAAAGGCTCATTGCCTCCATCTGTAACTTCTGTGACTCTGCTCGGCCTCAGATTCCATCCGTCTGTGTTCAACCAGCTTCGCCATCGTTCGGTCGCCACTGAGACACGGTCACTGGCCCGTAGGCTGCTTTCTAGTGTTTACTAGAAAAGACGTGGGAAAGAGTTAATGGGCCTTTTACCTGCGCCTTCACTACAACAGGAAAATGTAATATTGAGGCAAAAGGTGGCGTCTGGGTGGAGCAGCAGAAGTCTGGAAAAGATGTAGAGATTGTTATTGTCGTTGTCTTTCTAAGTCCATAACGTCTCCTCCGTCTTCTACGTGTATCCGGAGATATTTGGATTATTCTCGCTGGGAATTTTCCGTACATCTTACTGGATGGAAAAGTTCCAGAAAATGTCCAGAGCAAGTGACTCAGACATTTGCTGCCTCATATTCAAACTCCTTCCGGAAAAGTTCGGTGAAATGTCTGCAGGTCTGACGGCAGCTAGAGAGAGAGAAACATCCCACATCAATGAAAACAGCATGAAGTCTTATTAGGAAGCTCTGGAGTGTGAGGTTCATGTTTATTTACTGCAGTGCTGAAAATACATGT
>NC_047158.1:20305948-20315948 GCF_009819705.1 Hippoglossus hippoglossus
GAGTCCTAAGAAGCCGGAGAGATTTCAACACCCTGCCTGCCCGGCTGTCAGCTGCCACCGAGTTCAAATCCTTTCAAAATAAACTCTCATTCATGTTATTTACCACACAAATGTACCAGAACACCAACACAGTGCATTGTACCTACAGTCGTTCTCATCGGCTGACTCACACGTGCACAATAACCAGCTCAGGACTTGTCTAGACTCACATCTCTCACCTCCTCCTCCTCTCATTCTGTCCAGCTCAATATTTCTCCTCAACACTTTGTGGCCTGGACATCGGGGTGAGAGACGTTTATCTGAGGGTCGGCTGCACTGTCTCCATCTCTGCTGTTCAGATTGAGCTTCTCCAGTGGAAGGAAGTCCGTAAATGTTTAATACGAGGAGTGTTCAGGGGAGGTGTGTTTACAGCAGGAGGCTCTACACCGACACTGCATCGTTTCAATGAGCTTGTGATAAAACAAACGGCTGAAAACGACAGATGACATTGAGGACAGCAGCCTCGAGTCCCCCCCGCCCCCCCCCGCCCTCCAGCCACCCACGTGTACTAACTCATTAAAGGAGTCATAAAGGCAACTAATGAAAATCATGACCGGTATCATTACATTAGCCCACTGGTGTCCTCTCGCCTCTCTCCTCTGCGAGCGGGAGAGAATAAAAGCAGCTAAATTAATGCTCGCACCAGTAATGTCACAAACCCGCCGCCGTCCTTCAAGTAGCTGCTGTTCTCCTGTGTGTGTGTGAAGCCGAGCACATTAAAGTTCAGGACGATGCTGTTAGGTAACCGCTGTGTGTTTGTGTCTTCTCTCCCAGGACGACAACTCCATGTTCTTTCAGTTCGGCCCCTCCATCGAGCAGCAGGCTTCGGTCATACTCAACATCATGGAGGAATACGACTGGTACATCTTCTCCATCGTCACCACCTACTACCCGGGTTACCAGGACTTTGTCACCAAGGTAACCGCGCTCAGCCGAGACATGGACGTGAAGGAAATAAAACACAGACCACGTTATTATTAATGTGAGGGAGGGTGAAGGAATGAAGTTTTAGGCAGAAGTATTTATTCTCAATGCTTGAAGCATCATCAGGGAGACGGTTAATTGTTATTAACTTTTCACAGCGGTCACATACCATCAGTCTTCATGTGGAGCTGTTCTATCGCACAAATATATCCAAACCTTGACTCCTCTCGCCAAACGAATGTGTCTGTGTCCTCTCCGTCTGTCTCCTAGGATCTAATGTTCACGTCTGTCTTCCTAGCTCAGCCTTGGGTCCTGCGAATACTGCAATAGAGAGAAGGGGACTCAGTATATAACATGGGGTGGAGAGTGATAGAGAGTCAAATTAAAAAAAAGTCAATATCTTAATATCACAATGAAAATATTTCAGCCCTGCTCTGTGAAGTATATACTTCAAAAACCAGAAGGATGCTCAGAGAGTTCATACCTTTGCCAAGGCTGATTTTATTTCTTTGCGAAATTTACAAAAATGTGGATGAAACGTCCTAACTTGATACGTTAAAGAAATTGGAAAACAATTCCTGGATCGGCACGTTTATCCGGATCCGGTCCAAAATGTCACGAGTTCTTCTGCGAGTCACGTCCCACCCCTCCGCAAAAGTTCATGGAAATCGGTTCAGCTGCTCCCATCCAGCTACAGACAAACAAACAGCAATAAAGACATAAGCTCGTTGGTGGAGCTAATTAACGAGCCTTTAACAGATGATGCTGATTAAACACAAGTTAGCAGAACATTCAGAGGTTGGTATGAACTGGACCTCCCCTCTGATAATCCCTGTTGTGTTTGTTCTATCTGCTTCACGCTCTTCTAATGAATTCATCGGTTACTTACTGACTAGTGAGACAGAAACTAGTTTACGTGTATACATTTGTCAAATAAATTAAAGAATTACACAACAATAGTATCTAAGGACGAGCTTTCCATTGTTTGAGATTCCCTGACATGACAACAAGCTAATCACCCTCTGTTTCCTTGGTTCAGATCCGTAGCACCATTGAGAACAGCTTCGTGGGCTGGGAACTGGAGGAAGTGATATTACTCGACATGTCCGTGGACGACGGAGATTCAAAGATCCAGAACCAGCTGAAGAAGCTGCAGAGCCCGGTCATCCTTCTCTACTGCACAAAGGAAGAGGCCAACACCATCTTCGAGGTGGCCCACTCGGTCGGGATCACGGGCTACGGCTACACGTGGATCGTGCCCTCGCTGGTAGCTGGGGACACTATCGTCGTGCCTGCGGAGTTCCCCACAGGTACGGAAACATGTCAGCGTCAAAATGAGGAGTAACAATGGGATTATAGTTTTTTATCTCGGCGTGGAAAACTACTTGCCTTGCTGTACAATCTAATCTTTGTCACATCTCGCCTGTAAAGTGACAATCAGGAGGTAATGGGCTCGCGTCACGTTATCACACTGTTGGGCCACGTCACAGAATTCAACTTGAACTGTTGTAATCGTTCATAAAGCTGTGAGAGATGAGAATAGAATAAGAATGTGATTTGTAAAACGAAATTGGCTGTGCATCTCCAAAACGTTCACAAGAAAAGTGATAACAAAGACATAATAATCAAAATGTTGCTCTTTATTACAGTTTAGATAAATATGGGGCTGGAGATGAGCTTTAAAACGACATGAGAACCATTTCTCTGTGATGTGAATTTAGAGAAATACAAGCAGTCAGAGTCAAAGTCCCAACAAATAGTTCAACCTCTGTCAGCTCATATCTCCCTTAATTATGATCTGAGAAATTTCAGTCTGATGATTTGACTCAAAACTAAATTTGGACGTCTCTTCTTTTTGTTAAATTCCTGTCCAATAAGCTTAAAATCTCAAAAACATCTTTATTCCATCGCTGCTCACAAACGTTAAAATATTGTTTTTCCAAATTTAGTTTTTTTACTTTTCGGCTCTTTCGACTTTTTTCTCCTGCAAGACAAAAAAAACAATAACCTGACCTTTCCTAACAAGTGAGGGGAGGATCCCCCCCCCCCCTCACAACACCACTGGAGGTCATTGTAACCTTTGAAGGTCAAACGTGGAACCAAAGTGACATCTAAGTTGGGGAGCACAAACCACTCAACCTGCTCGCACAGTCCGTCAGGCGCCACCTGTCACACCGCGTCATGTAACACCACTTTTCAGCCCTCGGGGGGGGGGGGGACACTTTTAGAAAGGCCAGCTCGCAGTCGGAATCAAACCTCTGTCAGTGATGCCGCCGCCGTCACCGCCACAACTAATGGAACTTTCCGTGACTTTGGTCAGTTTCACTCTCTGCGGCAGAGTGAACCGAGGAGCAGGTTGTATATTCACTCTGGACGTATGAGCTCGACAATTTGTTGGTGTTTGGCGCGTTGATTTACGGCGAAGGCGAGATATTACACTCCCGCCTGTCCTCAGCAGTTTCTGGGAAATGGTTGCCAGGCCGAACCTGAAATCGTTTTTTGCTGTTCACGCACCGTAATTCAAACTTTTTTTTTACCTCTGCTCCCTTATTGGCATCCATGGATGATTTACTCTAAATTGGAGTAAGGTGTGCGCCTGTGTGTGTGTGTGTGTGTGTGTTTGGTGCCTTTTGTGTGTAATGTCGTTGTGCATTTGTCTGTGAAATGTGCGCTTGGTTCATGATTTAATTTCCATGAGAAAATAATGGGTGAGTGTAATCAAATGGGTGTGTGTGTGTGTTTGTGTGTACAAGGTGAGTGTTTACATGCAGGACAGGGTGAACAAAACTAAGGGTGTGTGTGTGTGTTTGTGTCATTTGGCCTTTTCCAAATTAGGGTTCCACTCTATAAAGTTTGATATATCACCGTATCAGTTATGTAAATCAGCACAACAACTTCCCTCTTGATTTATGTTGCCACGGAGATAATCGTGACTCGCTCGTGATTACAGAGAGGAGCCGGCGCTGAGGCTGCGTTGATGGACACACACAAAGCTTTCTGAGCTCGCACTGAATTATCATGGGATTAATCATCATGAGTCGTGATGACAGATCACTGGCTAAATGTCAGTCACTCATTTAACGTGTGATGGACGTGAATCAGAATTCACCATTTCACAAGGCACTCAGAGAAGCTCTGTAGTGTGAGTGTATATCTGGATTTTATACATTAAAGCAGAATCAGCTCTTTCAATCTGGGCCCTGGGTTTATACATGTGAGTGTGTGAATGAAAACACATGTCATCAGTCCAGTAGATCGTCCCCGAACAGTGGCAGTGGCTGCAATGTAATCTAATGGGGCAACTGCAACACTTTGTTATATGTCCACTAAAAGGCAGCGAGGTAGTGAGAACGCCCTGCATACGGAGGATTGTGTCCTCTGCTGCATGGCTTCTCTCTCTCTCTCTCTCTCTCCATTACAAGCTTATACTTAAACACGAGTCGTCCACTTGTGGAACTCAATCATCCAGTCGACCCCTTCGCTCTGCGTCCCAACCTCAGCCGCAGGAAAGCCGCACGAAGCCTGTAGCGGCAGTCAACCACACCAACTTGTGAACCTGCACGCAGCCAAACGACGCCGCGGCCCAGCGTGCGACTGATGGCGTCGTGGCGCGTGCTCCGGGTGAATGCAGCGGGTTCAGGGTTCAGCGGACGGTGTGCGCTGGCTGTGGGGCTAATTTGCTCACGAGGCGCGCTTGATAATTTTGCGCCATGTGTGATGAAGAGCCTCCACTTTCTGCTGGGTGATGCCTTCCTTAAGTGGCGCTCTGGGGAACTAGCTCTCCTCCTTACTCCCTTCCTTCCTTCCCTTCCCTTCCCTCCTCATTTCATGCCGTTGTTCCTTCGCTTCTCTGTGTTTTTTCTGCCTCCTCTGACTCTCTCTGCATCTTTGTGTCTGAGTTTCTGCTCGTTCTTTTCCTCCTCCTCCCTCTTTGCTCTCTCTCTCTCTGTCTCTGTCTCCTCCTGATCAGAGTTGCACATCACCGCTGCACCGACTGTGCCAACGTAACCTCCCAATCTGACATCACCGACAATAATAAGCTGTTTCCAAAAATACCCAGTCATACGTTAGTTCCGCTGTTACGATCTCCAATCAGGTCGCCTGCGTGTGGTCGCAGCGTTTGTGATTTTCTCTGCGTACGTGCGTTTGTATCAGTGACAGCGAGACAGCCGCCGCCTTTAAACAGAGACAGGAGACACTTTACTGGACAGAAAACCAAAAAACAACCCTGTACAGCTGCTGCAGTGCTGCTCAGCTATAAGGTTTCCAGCCGACATGTCTGTGTTATGACATTCAAACATGCCCCGAGAGACGGATGAATATTTACTCTGTTCCCAAGATGTAGAAAAAGAATAGACCATGCAGCACATGCACATCTGCAGCACACACACACACACACACACACACACACACACACACACACACACACACACACACACACACACACACACACACACACTCACAGCGTATGATCCTTCCCATTAAGTAATAGGAGTTCTCTGTATGAAAGGGAAGCAGCGCTGGGAGTGAGTGAGTGTTGAGAACATGTCAACAGTGTGTGTGTGACATTAGATGTGGTCCTGGAGGGCCGGAGCTGTCAGCGCTGAGGCCCCCCCCGAGGACGGCAGGTTGCCAGGACGCCTGTCTATTTCTGCCCACTGACATGGTGGTGGAGTGGCTGACGTGTGGTCATACGCTGTCAGATAAATGCAGATCAGCTGATGGACGGAGAGGGACGACACATTAAAAGGCAGACAGAGAGACAGAGAGACAAATTAATTGGATTGAAGGCAGGGGCGTGCTTCACCGGGAGCCACGTGGCCTGAACCCCCGCGCTCGCCAAAGAAGAACGATCGTTTAACGTCCATTTTAAAGAATAACAGGGACACTTGTTGTTGAGAGACGCTTGAGACGAGGCCGGTCAAGTTCTCCATCCAGAAGTAAACAAAAACGCCGGTGTCGTCTATTAATGATCAGCTCGTCTGAGTTAATCATCTTATCAATAATGTCAGTTTAATATCAGCGGGACTCATTATCTAAAATGTCAGCTCTGTTCTAATAGATGTATAATGGCTCGCGTTTCCAAAGGACTGAATAATAAAAAACACACATTGATGAATTAATCTGCGTCCTCGAGGGAACGTGAAGGTAAATCACTGTCATTTTTGTTTGTGTGAGTCTGAGAACGGAGGAAACATCCTCAGTCTGTCGTCCCTGGAGAAAGAAAAGTGAAGGCAGAGTCGAAAACTATCCAGGCACAGGTGCATCTCAGAAAGTTACAATATCATGATAAAGTTCAATATATAGTTATTTAATAAAGTGACTCAACCTACGGCTGAAACATAGAATATTTCATTTTGCATTTGAGGAAATTAGCATTACACACATTATTATACAGTATAAATACAGTGTGTACGTGGCTGTTTGCAGAATGTTGTATCGAAGCATATTAACGGAAAGTTGACGGAGGGGAAAATGTGCACAAGCAACAGGGATGTCCGCAGCCTTGAGTAGGTTGTCGAGCAGCCAGTTGAAGAAGTTGGGAGAGCTTCAGAGACTCAGGCTGGAGTCAGCGCATCCAGAACCAGCAGAACAGGCGTGTGCAGGAAACGGGCCAAACACTCGTAGTGTCAAGCCGCTGCTGCACCAGCGACATCAGAGACATCTTCCCCGGGCTGAGGAGAGAAGGAACTGGGCAGTTGCTCAGTGGTGTGAAGTCGTCTTTGCAAGATGAAAATATAATTTGCATTTCATTTGGAAAATCAAGGTCCCAGAGTCTGGAGGAAAAGGCTCAGAATCGAAAGTGTGAATTTTTTCCGCGGCGCTTTATGGAGATAGTGGATTTTAGATTTATCACGAGCTTTAAGCTTTAATCACTGAAATATTCACTTAACGTGTTTCACTTTTTGAATTTAATTACCCAAAGAAATTTACTTTTTCCACGATCTAAACAGCTGATTGAGCCGGTGAAAGGTCGTGGGGTCACCGGAGGAGACGAGATGACGGACAGATGGAGAAGAGAAAGAAAGAGAGATCGATTGAACGTTCATAAACAGACAGATTGTCAAACGAGAGACGGACTCAGTCAGTCAGACGGACAGATAAACAGACACAGCTTAACACAGACAGATGGACAAACACAGCAAGGTGATAGACGCTCACTCAGTCAGGATGTGAGCGCCTCTCTCGTCTCTGAGTCATCGCACAGTGAGCGCTGTGTCTCTTGGAGTGTGTTCAAAACATGAAGTCTCTGTTGTACCTCCACAGAATCATCCCCGTCTCTCCTCGCCTCACTTTCCCTCCATCTGTCCCTCGTCTTCCTCCTTTGTCTCTCTGTCGCTTCACTTTCCCATCTAATCCAACTCACCTCTCTCGCTCTCGTACTTCCTACTTCCTGTGTCCTTACTAATCCGTCCGTCCAATCCTTCTATCTCAGCGTCTTTCCTCTTCTCCACGTCTCCTGATCTTTCTCTTCCCTTTGCTTTCGTCCGTCCAGGTCTGCTCTCCGTGTCCTACGACGAGTGGGACTACGGCCTCGAGGCCCGTGTCCGCGACGGCGTGGCGATAATCACCATGGCGACCTCCACCATGATGATGGACCGCGGACCCCACACCCTACTGAAGTCCGAGTGCCACGGAGCCCCTGAAAAGAAGACCCCCATCTCAGGCAACCCCAACGAAGTGCTCAGGTGAGGGAAGCTGGACTGGGCGGTTCATGTCGATATGTTAAATAAGAAGTGTGAAGTCACAGATGTGATGAAACAGCTCTGTTCTCAACCTGCCTCTGTTCGGCCTGTGGTGATGCTGGTTGCAGCTTTATTAGCTGTTCACCTGTTTGTTCTAAGTTGAGGTGAAGCTCGACTCAGGACGCAGAACCTGAACTGGAGAACCTGTTGAATCTTATCTATGAACGAGATGTGCGTTCCACTGACGGAGAGATTTGTGGAATTATTAGATAGAGTTCAAGTTGTTTGGTTGAAGGGTTCCTCCAGTGCTTCGGCATTACACCTCCATCAGATTGAAGCAGCAGAGGCAGATGTAGCCTCATACTGTGGCTCACGATCCTACATTTCCCATAATGCAGCTCAACAGTGTCTTTAATTGGACAAATGCTGTCTTTTGCTTCATTTTCACCCTCTAACATGTTGCTGACAAACTGGTGTGTTGTTTGGTAATTGTTGACAGTTTATTATGCTCAGAAATCATAAATCATTTTCTCAGGGTCGAGTTCATCGAGACATCTCAGTGTATTTGGCCTCAAGCTGATGTGCGGATGCTTGTCCATCATCTCCCTCCCTGTGTTTTTAAACCAGCTCAGCATCTTTCCTCTGTGACAACGGACATGTTTCCTTGTTCACGCGCAGTAAAACAAGTTCACTTCCTTTTTGCCCTGAAGCTGCAGCTCTGTTGTGGACGATATAAACTCGAGAGCAGAGGCCATGCATCTCAGCAGCGCTCTCGTTTGTTCACCGTTATTTATTTACAATTACACTAATGTCTCCAAATTAATGTGGCAATGATTTATGAACGTTAAACTGCTGCACACGGCAGCTTCGAGCCGGGGTTCAGGTGCTGTTACATCAACGGCAGCTTACTGGCATACAGCGGATCAGTGTAACCATGACAACCGTGGATGCAGCAGAAGCTGGCACACACACTCACACACACACACACACCTTCATCCCCTGCATACTGTGATCACCCCTATGTAATAATATCTTACACACACCGACACCCCCTTCCTGGGGATAATCCGGCCCCACCCCCTCAGCTGTCCGGCCCAGCATCAGGCCTTTTGAACCGGGTGTGAAGCGGCGCAGCGCTCGGCGGCGCTTTTCTCTGCGCGCCACCTAATTGGTCCCAGTGGCGAGTCCCAGTCAGTCGGCGAACCCTGTCGTGATGAGCCTCGGAGCTCAGGACAATGTTATACTCAGGGGCTGTTTCACCACTCAGCCACTCGGTGTGTGTCTGCTGTAGAGCTGTGTGTGTGTGTGTGTGTGTGTCTGTGTGTGTGTACAGCTATATTTTATATATCTTGATTAAAAAAATTAGGCGTATTTAGAGAACTGATATCTATAAGTGTGTGTGTGGGATTCGGTGCAGCTTGATTGAATTGAAGGAACTGTTTGGCCTTGGCAGAGGAATGAGCTCTTATTGCCTTTCTTTAGTAGTTTACATTCACACCTGTGCTTTCTGAGCGTCGTGATGACCCTACAACTCATGCACAATAAACTTTTATACTTCAGTTCAACTTGTCAGTATTTAAATAAACTCTCATTTGATGGAATTGACATAAAGACGATGCATTCAGAAAATATCCACCACCCTGGAAGCCAATAAGCAAGTGAAACAATGCAGAATGAAAACTGAATATATTGTTGTCGCACATTCCTCCGGCTCGACTCAACAGTCCAGTCAAGTTGAGCCAAATTTCACGTACTCATAAATATCACTCCTCTAAATATGTCATATTGTTTTTTAAGATCTACTAATTATTCCACTGTTAAAATTATGAAAATGTTGGAAAACGCCCAATTTCATAATGTAAGAAGATGATGAGAACATGAAATCCTGGAACCGCAGCAAAACTTTATGTGTTTCTTGCCTGAACATCAGTAGTTTTAGTTTAATCTTGCTTTCAAACAGTCAGCGGTGAAAACATAACTTCCCTGGAAGAGGTCGAACATTTAGTGTTTTATTCTAAACCAAAATAAATAGGATATCACAAAGACGTTTCTCCCTTGGTTGTCTGTACTGTACAGTGTGTGTGTTCGTGTGTGTGTGTGTGTGTGTGTGTGTGTGTGTGTGTGTGTGTGTGTGTCTGCTGAGGGGATATTCAGCTTTCACAGCAGCCGTCACTGTCTTGTTTCCTACCTGCTCACGATCGGGTATAAAAGCAGCTGTATCCTCACAAGACTCAGTTACACAAGTGTGTGTCATTAATAACACGGACACACACACAGTCTCTCTGCCATATAGATGTGTTTCCCTCACAAACACACACACACAGCAGCTGGAGAACACAGGGGCCCTGCTA